>NW_006921068.1:42980-59310 GCF_000392275.1 Phaeoacremonium minimum UCRPA7 | reverse complement strand
TTCTAAGGGTTCCTTACATTATAAAAATATATTTTTAATTATTAAATTATTTTATATAAAGTTATCTATATTTTTCTAAAACTATAATAATTTTAATATATAAAAGTATATTTATTAAAAACTTAATCTTATTAAAATTATAAGTATTATTATTAAAAAACTTATATTTATTCTTTATATTTTATATAAGTATAAATTACTTTTTAATTATCTTTAAATCTTTATATAAAGCTTTTTAATAATTAATTTAATATTAAAAATATATATTTATCTTAAGATATTGTTATATAAAGTTTTCTATTTATTAAAGTCTAATATATTATCTTTTATATAACTTAAAGATATAATTAGCTATATTTTATATATTATAAAGCTATAGTTAAAATCTTTATAAATCTAAGTTAAAAATATACTTAATTAATATTTTCTCTTTTAATTCTATTAATAGCTTTAAATTAAGAGAGATATTATATTATAACTCTTTACTAGTATATTATTAATAGAAAAAAGTCTTTATAGCTTAATGGATTTTAGTTATACTTTATATAGATAGTTTAAAGTTATTTTAGAGAGCTTAGATAGCTAAGAGAAGCTTTACTTTGTTTAAAGAAGTAGTTATTTAAATTAATAGAGAAAATCATTATTAAAGGTAAAATATAATATAATATATAAATAATATACTGCTTATTATAATATGCTACTTACTATATAAATATATTAAGAATAATAATATATATTTAAATAGCTTTTTATATAAAAGTCTTATTATTTATCACTTCTAAGTATATATCTAATATATTATCTTTATTATAGAGTATTATTCTTAATAGTAATTAAGTATAATCTTTTTGTTTATTAAATATATATAAATATTAAATAATATATAATAATATTAAACTATTATATTAAGAGTATAATATTCTACTAATCTAATCTAAAAAACTATAAGAATATCTACTTAGAAAGTATAATATTTCTTAAAGAGTATAAACCTTATAATACTAGCTAATCAAAGCTAACTAAATCACCTTATTTTTCAAGTATTTATTAAGAGTTTAAAGTATAATTATATATAATAAAAAATATTACTATAATTCTCTTTTTTAGCTTTTTATAAATATTATATTTATTTTAAAAATAATAAATATTTGATAATAATAAAGTATTTTAAACTATAAGTCTTTTTTATTATACTATTAGTTATTTTTTAATTAATTTTAGCTTAATTTTAATAAAATTTATATTATTAAATAGAGCTTAAAAATTAGAATAAAATAATATATTTTTTATAAATATTACTTTTATAGTATATTAAGAAATCTTAAGATAAAGATAAAATGATAATTAAGGTAGAGTCAATATATATGCTAAAATTTCTTTTAGCTAATCAAATTATTCTCTATACTCTCTAAAAAAATATTATTCTCTTTAAGTAGGTATTCTCAAAACTATATAAGCTTATATTTAATCAAAATCTTACTTAATTAGCTATTTAATTGATTTAACGTTGTCTTAATAATCTTATTATTATCTCTTCTAGTTATAGATAAAGATATTGAGTTTTGTATGTAGGGGGCATATTTTAGCCGTCCGAGTGGTGGGTCCGGAATGGTACGTGACATAATGCTTGCATTTCGCTATCTCTAGGCACAAGTGTTTCCTGCATGCGGACTCGTTCCCACGCCAAGCTACCACCTGGACTGATCTATTGCAGCATTGAACGTAGCTAGCGGCTGCTGGTGTCTGACATCTCTCAGTATGAGGTCTCATTAGCAGTGGTTTGTTTGAGATTCCTCTGTGTTGGTTGCCAAGCAGAGGATCCGGCGGATCTTGGCGTGCATGCGCCCAGCAATCCTAAGCAGGGTGCCAGAGTCTCCAATGTGACCTTCCATGCGGCACGGTAAACGATGGCCGCGTCAGAGTTTATCTCGCTCTTCTACACTCTATCTGGCATACCGCATTATACATAACTTATGCCCATGGCTTGGGGACACACGGTGGTGTTCCCCAGGATTGTGGTTGTCAGTTTAGAATGCATAAATATTCTCTTTCATTGTCAGAATTATCAACGTGTATTCTGCCTTACTCCCTAACTGGTATGGCCAGGCGGAACGGAGCGATAGGTTCTAGTTTTTGGGTGCTTACAGACAGTCTAATCAAGCGAGGAATAGATCGACGGGCTAGTGCTTGGACACTACCGGTATATACATCATATTTCTATCATTAATAAGAGGTCTTAGAGGCTGACTTAGATCACGTGTGTTGAACGTTAGATGATGCTATATGAGGATACTTTATGTATTGTTTCAAATGGCGTCCGATATTGTACTGTAATTCAGAAAACTCCACGAGTGCACTGTATCATTCTCGTTCTAGATATTGTCATGGTAGGCATGAAAGTATGAGCGTTTGGCACAAAATGAAGAAAAAGAAATAAATAAAAAAACAATATGACATGTGCTAGATGCTAAGTAATCAGTGAAGGTGATGCCAATTGCCGCTCTGTTCGGTATAGATACACCTGAGACTCTGCGCTCGCCGGGTTCCTCGAACGGCCGATTTCTATTGACAAGGAAAACCTAGAAGACGAACACGAGTGACAACATCGTTATCGATAGTACTGAGCAGAAAGAAAAGGTGGAGGCCGCCGATTCACCGCCGCCAGTAGAGTCAGCGCCACCACCTTCAGTAGAGTCAGCGTCACCACCGTCAGATGCTTCGTCATCTGTAGAATTCGCACTGCACATGTTTCCGGAAGTGGTAAGATTCTTGAAAGTGGACGTAAGAAAGTCTGACTGGTACAACTCGGGCTCGGATGCGGAAGATTCTAGACAGAGTCCTACGGTGGCATTGCCCGTGTCGTATTGCGTGCAAGCGAGGACGGCGTTGGCCGGATAGTAGTCAACCCAGGCAAAGCACATCTCACTGCTGCTTGGTTGTCCACCAGGGACCGGCTCGTCGTCTCCTGAAGTATCGTACTCGCAGGTGGTAATAAGTTTATCTCCGGGCAAAAGCTGTATTTGATCCAAGCCTTTGGAGAACTGGTAGCCGTATTCAAAGTCGTGAAGAATCGACAGTGGGGCAATCTCTTTGCCGTCTCGAATGATCTGGACGCGCGTGTTACGACCACGAAAATGCATGTGGTGGAATACCGAAAAGGCCGTGATACCTTCCGAAGGCCATTGACTCGTGCATTCAGGCGTGCAGACTGTTGAGTGTGCAACCAAGTCCTTGCCTGGTTCGAGGAACCAGCCATCCACCTGGAGGTCGCCTAATGTCAGAGTGCCGACCTCAGTCTCTACCGGTTCGTCTGTGTAGAGGAAGGTATAACTGGCTACGTCCTTCTCGCCCTCGATGCCCGTGGGATTGTTGTAATGTGTCTCGAACATGACATATTCGTAGTAGTCCTCGCCGAAGGGTTTGCCGAACCCGGGTTCGAATGTGCGGCCAGACATACCAGGAGCCCATTCCGTAACGAAACCGTTGCAGGGATTCGAGAAGTTCTCCCAGTCACAGTTGGGCTCCTGGTCCAGCATGTCTAGAAGTCCGTCGGGCATGCCGTAGCATGCATAGACAACTAAGTGATGGAGCAAATCACTCGACGGGTTTGGTCGCTCGGCGACCAGATAGTTCCTTTCACCACTTGGCATCCTGTGAAGACTGTAGCAGTAGGTGGTCTCGGCGGTAGGAATGGCTACTTCGGGCTGAGTAATGGTAAAGTTCATGGTGTTGTCGGAGGGCCGGATTTCGTTCACCGAAATAGTATCGCCGGTGCCTAGCTTGACATATGTCTTGCCTTTGTTACCAGGCGCATGCTGAGCGAAGACGTTCTTGTCAGAAAACGCGTAGATGAACCATTGCCACGCAGCTGTGTGGACGTTGGCTTGGTTTTGCAAACAATCAGCGTCGTTTTTCTTCTCGAAAATGAACGACGTAACTCCGGCTTCCTGGTGGCCTTCTCTCAGTCGGATGTTGTTTTCTTGATCATCAGAAAGTTCCGGTGACACAAAGCCTGCTGCATGGCGGTTCTCAAGAACAAACTCATCATTGTCGTTCGTATAACCCACAGCCATATCAGCGCCAGTCATTGCTCCGGTCTCGCTAAAACCGAGCGCAAGATATCCACTTGACCGAGAGGCAATTCCAAATGTCGAGTACTCGTCGCCAATTTCCCAGAATAATCGAACGTCTCCATCTTCATCAAGGGTAGCATTTCCGCTGAATTGGCTTCGATCAAAGGGAATCCAGCCAAGGGCGTCATTGCTCTGGGCAACTGCTAGCACAGCCCTTGATACTAGCGGAAGGAAAGAGCAAAAAATCGCGGAAAGCCCGCCACTGCGAGAGAGCAGCATTTTCAAGAGGTCGACTAGCCGGGTGTAGTTATACGGTTGAGATGATAAAATCGGGTGGAAAGAAGGTGAAAATGAAGGAGAAATGTGAATGCTGATTTGAAGAGAAAACAGAGTCTTGTCAATAGAATGAATACTTGAAAAGTACAAAAGGATCTTCCAAACAAGATTGGCAAGCCATTAATCAAGAATCCTTTAGGTTTGCGCTGTTGCATTGTGTACCGCATTTGCGACGCCTTCCATTTCCGTACCTAGAAGCCGATAGAGATGATCGGCTTTCAATGTCCACGGACCAATGAGAAAAGAGTCGTTTATCATCATGGAAATACCGACAGACAACTTTGTTCTGTTTACTAGGCAGTAGTCTGGTTTGAGACCCCATTCGTAACCGCCCAGCCAAGCTTAGAAGTCTGCGACGCAACTACTGCGCCCCATAACGCGTCAACCTATCAAAAGATGATGAAAGTCGACGAGCCACGATATTATCCCCTGCTGAGAATGGCCCACTGGGAATCGTTTCTACCAATTTCGACGTTCCGCGGACTGAAGATAGGGGCTACGTTACGCCAAAGTCCGAGACGTTAATCACGTCTTGAGTTCCTTTTATACCCGCGGCGCATCTACTTGCACCAGAAGATGTTTCCTTCGAGAAAAATCATTCTTTTTCGTCCTTTTTTCTCTTCTGTCCATTAGCGCACTCTTGACACTTTCTTCTTCTCCGTCAATATGAAACTTAACAAGGCCCTACCCTTGTCTGTACTGGGAACGTTGGGTATGTCGAATCACCAGAAGGCCTGTTCACTAGAACAGTTCTTGCTCCTTTGCAATGAAAAGCAGGAAATCAGTTAATGTGGATCTATATGCTCTAGGAGTTCCTCGAGCCAATTCGTCTCCGATATCATTTTGCCCCGATGACTCCGACGTCTGCTTCCGATGGGCTGTTCCGGAGGCTGGAAATGGAGATATCTATCTTCAGATCAAGGCCCCGACCTCATACCAGTGGATCGGGCTTGGAATAGGCAGCCAGATGACCGGCGCTGCCATGTTTTTAATGTACGAAGATGGTGAGGGGAACGTCACCGTCAGCAATCGCGAGGGAAGCGGTCATTCCATGCCTCTTCCAGTGGAACAGGATAGCACTGTCCTCCTCGATGGCTCTGGTGTCATTGACGGCCTCATGATTGCAAATATTCGCTACACAAGCCCTGGAGACTTCGATACTTCAGGCTCTAGCGACTGGATCATGGCGATGAGAGAAGGACCATCGTTGGACTCCGTAGATCCGACCGAGTCAATCACCCAGCACGATTCATACTCGGCTTTTAGCGTCAATCTCGCCCCAGCACTAATTTCGTCGGATGCCAATCCATTTGTCGAGACCAGTGATGGAAACGGAAGCTCTGACGACACCACTAGTGGAAACGGAAACGATGACGGGGCGGTAACAGAACAAAACAGCAATCCCAATGGCAACCTTATCCTAGCACATGGAATTATCTTGACCATCGTCTTCGTCGCCATGTACCCGATGGGCTCTTTGCTTATGCCCTTGCTTGGCAAGTGGTACATTCACGCTAGCTGGCAAATGATTGCATTTTTGGCTATGTGGGCAGGCTTCGGTATTGGATATGTCGTTTCAACCCGCCATGGCATTGTAAGTCCTCAGACCTTTTCACAAATAACCGAGCTGACACACAAGTATCTAGTTTTTTGACCAAGCCCACACACGTGTAGGCCTATTCGTGGTAGTTTTGTTAACCATTCAACCTATTCTTGGATTCCTTCATCATCTGCAGTACCGTCGGCAGGGAAAACGTGGCATTTTCGGCCACGTCCATATATGGTATGGTCGTGCTTTAATGATCATCGGCATAGTAAACGGTGGACTTGGAATGCAGCTGAGTGGCGCTTCCAATACTTATGTTATTATATATTCTATTCTTGCGGTCATTTCTGCACTGGGTTATGCTGCTTACCAAGTAAAATGCTCATTTGTAGAGGACAATGACAATAAGCAAGGTTAGCTGGCAATTGTGGGTTGTGTGTATAGCAAGTTTGGTGTCAATAGTGAGTTGGGAAGTTGGGCTGAGTAGGGTTTACCTGATCGGCTGATCAAAGCGTTCTTTTTAAGGCCATTTAGATTGTAAGGCCGTAGCTTGAGTTCTTAGAAATTATCCAGTCACACGTTCAGAAGTCCAGTGCCGACTTGACACGCCTGTTGACTGCAATCCCTTTCGAGGGCCTTAGAGCCTATGATTTCCAACCTGATCAGACTCCCAACTACGAGTATAAGAGATTTGAGCTTAATTACAGCAGTGATAGTGTTTTAAAGAGATAAAGAAATAACTTTTATCTAAGAATAAAGAGTATTAGATTTATAAGTTTAATATACTAATTATAATTAACGTATTCGCATAGCGAGTGGCCCAACATAGCGAGTAGCCTACCATTCGTATATTATACCACTTTCTAACTTCAATATAAATTTTCTCTACCAACAATAATAGATTCCTCTTTAAATAAAGCAAAGATTATTATAGCTATTCAAGCTCTTGAAAAAGACCTTAAGCTAAGCATATGAGAAGCTACTATAATCTATAATATATCTTATATAATACTTTATTATTAATATAATAGTAAACTATTTTAATATAATATCTTCTTTAATTTAAAGCTATTAATAAAATTAAAAGAGAAGATACTAATTAAGTATATTTTTAACCTAAATTTGCAAAGGTTTTAACTATAACTTTATAATATATAAAATATAGTCGATTATATTCTTAAGTTATATAATAAATAATATATTAGACTTTAATAAATAGAAAACTTTATATAATGATATTTTAAGATAAATATATATTTTCAATATTAAATCGACTATTAAAGAGCCTTATATAAAGATTTAAAGATAATTAAAGGATAGTTTATACTTATATAAAATATAAAGAATAAATATAAATTTTTTAATAATAATATCTATAACTTTGATAAGACTAAGTTTTTGATAAATATACTTTTATATATAAAGATTATTATAATATCAAAAAAATATAGATAATCTTATATAAAATAGCTTAATAATTAAAAATATATTTTTATAATTATTATAATTAATATAACTAGCTAAATAATATTATCATTCTTAATTATAAAAGGTTAATATTACTTTCTTAATTAATATATTAATAATAATTTTCTAAAGAATTAGAAAGTTTATATAAATAATAATAGTTAGATAATAAATAAAATTAGTTTAAAATAATTATAATATTTTGATAAGTATATAAAAATATATATAAAAGATAAATATTATTTTCTTATTTTTGATAGTTATAATAGCTATTATTTGATAGATTTTAAAATATATTATAAAAAAAATAATATTATTATACTTTATATACTTTCTTATTCTTTTTATAAGCTTTAGCTACTTAATATTAAATACTTTAATATATTAAAAAGTTTATATAATTAAATAATTAAATAGATAATATAAATATAGATTATCTATATTATAAAAAATAACTTTTTTCTACTTTTTAAAATATATATAATAATATTATAATTTTAATAAATATTAAAGCTAACTTTTAAATAACTAGCCTTATTTTATTTAACTTAGATAAAATATTATCTTAGCTAGATAGTTTATTTTAACTAATTATATTTTAAAGTTTATAGTTTAATATTATTTTTATTTAGATTAGATAAATATTAAATAATCTAATTAAAATAACTTTTTAGATAACTTTGATTAAAAATAGAATCTTTTATCATTAAAATAGTTTTTTAATATATATTTATAATAAGATTGATACTTTTATATAAGATATAAAAAAGATTATATATAAAATCGTTTTAATAAAATACAAGATTTAAGACCTTTAGATAGTAAATAAAGTATTAAGTAAGCATTAGAAAGCTAAAAAAATATATCTTTAATAAAGAAGATTATTATTATAATAAAAGATAAAATAAATATAAAAAAAAAGAAGCTTTATAGCTAAAGATAATATAAATATAAATATAAAAGAAAGTTATATAAAGGGAGACTAGCAATATATTCGATACTATAGTAATTGTAGAAAGCCTAGCCATAATATATAAACGTGTCAATTAGATATAGAGATGTCTAAAGATAAGGATTCTGAATAGTTTTAATTGATTTAAGTTATTATGGTGGAAATAACTTATATAAAGGTGGTATAATGTATGAATGGTAGGCTACTTACTATGTTAGGCCACTCGCTATGTTAGGCCACTCGCTATGTGAATACGTTACTTTATTTATATTTTAATTTATATAATAAATTATATAAATTTAGAGAATGCCTATTTAAAGAGTATAATATTTCTTAAAAAGTATAAACTTTATAATACTAGCTAATCAAAGCTAACTAAATCACCTTATTTTTCAAGTATTTATTAAGAGTTTAAAGTATAAGTATTATTATAATTCTCTTTTTTAGCTCTTTATAAATATTATACTTATTTTAAAAATAATAAATATTTAATAATAAGAAAGTATTTTAAATTATAAGTCTTTTTTATTATACTATTAGCTATTTCTTAATTAATTTTAGCTTATTTTAATAAAATTTATATTATTAAATAAAGCTTAAAAATTAAAGTAAAATAATATATTTTTTATAAATATTACTTTTATATTATATTAAGAAATCTTAAGATAAAGATAAAATAATAATTAAGGTAGAGTCTATACGTATGCTAAAATTTCTCTTAGCTAATCAAATTATTCTTTATACTTTCTAAAAAAATATTATATTCTCTAAGTAGGTATTCTCTAAATTTATATAAATTTCTAATTCTATCTTAGTTAAAGATTAGATATAATAAAAAGCAGATATTATAAGAGTTATTAGAGAGTATAAACTAACCATCTTTAGTAAGATAAGCTATTGATAGAGTATGAGAATATCCACTCTGAATGTTATAGTCATCGAGCGGTCTGTGACATGCTGTCAAACTCCATTAGAGGCGTCCTTTGGGATAATTATGGCAGAGTCACGCATTGCTAGTAGAATGGCTGTGAGGAAGGAGGACGATCTCATGTTGGAATAACAGGACTTAACGAAAGGAATAATAAGTGTGTACCTGAATCTTAGTTGTCGAACAATCTCAGAAAGCCGTGTATCTTTGGTTTATGGCGGACTGCGAGAGCGTAGAATGTGACTGATAGTTATATCAAGCGACTTGTGATCATATCTTGATGGGCCATAAGAGATCACATTTGTCCTAAGACGTCATCATGATAGAACGTATCTAGATTTAGAATATTACAGAGGACTATTTCAAAAATACTGGGTCTTATCTAGAAAAGAAGAAAACCTAGACTTCGTATTTATTATGAGATGTAAGACTGGCAATGTCACAAGTTATAAACTGCCACATATTTGTGGGCCTCGTTGACACCAGCCTTCTGCTTTAGCCATGCCTTTCGTAACTTCACATTTTAACAGTTTCAACAGGCCAGGATGAGTTTGCGGTCATGTTCCGGTCTAGACAGTTGCTGACCTTGTAGGGTTCCAGCATCTGAGTCAGATAGCGCGGATTTACGCCGTATATTATTGGTCAATGACAGTGGTAGTTGTCTACCTAGATGTAGATGACAATGGCTCTCTGGTCTGGTCAGCCGTTTAGACAGTGTTCCCTAAGTGCCGCGCATGAAATCAGATCTCAATATCGGTACAAGCTATACCTGGTCAAATGTTCTTCCCTCGATGCCAGCTTCTAGTCTCTGTGGTGATTACGACAATCAGGCTGGATGAGTTACATCATATCTATTCTCGTGAGCATCATCAACCGCTCGCTTGCGCAAAGATATGGATCCACGGCATTGCATTTAAAACACATACAGAACCCACTTACCATCATTAAGAAAGAAATCATTCAACCTGTTAATTCAAGCAATTCAATCTTGATCTAGTAACTCACCAATTCGACATGCACTTCAATATCCTCCACTTGACTGCCTTGGTGGCGATTTGCTCGACAAGCCTTGCTGCTCCAGCACCCCAGACCAGCAATAATCCAGCATATATCAAACGCCAAAGTAGCGGCGGGACCTTCATTGTAAGAACTTCATTATATTACCTTTCGGACAACTCTCTAACTTGGGATTTCGTCGTAGCCGTGGTTTGGCCTTCCAAGCCCGATAGAGGACGACAGAGTGTGTATAAAAGCCAACAAGACACACGTGCCACCGAAATATTCCTTTAACTGCAAGCCTTTCCGTGATTTCGACACAGACATCACCAACTCTGTGTGTTCTACGTGCTGTCGATGTTCAATGTTTGGTGCACCGGATTGTGAGCGCAATCTCCACAATCCGGAGTGTAGCTCGTATTCCATGAATCAGCTCGAGTCTGTATGTGTTTATGACACGGGAAATTGCGAGTGTGTTTCAAACTACTAGGGTATAGATGTTATCTAGAGGGAGCAGACAGTCAGTATCAAACTCTGTGCAGATAGCTAAAGAGCTGAGTGAGATGGGTAAATTGTGAAGTCAAATCTACATAGACTATCTTTAGGAAAATTTTCTATTAGCCTTTCTCGTGAGCTATCACAAGACAAGCACTGTGGAAGCTATTTGTCTCCTGCTCCAAAGGGCTGTGAGTTTGAGAAGAGGTATCACTCTCACTTATCATGTACTATCTAAACTTAAGCCAATCGACTGTAAACCGAAAGCTCTTCACAAGCTTATTACATAGCTATAAAGTGATATAGTTGATCTTGTTTCGTGAAACTCTTATATAAATTCTAAAGATATACTCAAGATATTCTTGAAAATGAGAGTCAGTATCATGTTAACACGTGCTTTGATACATAGTCTTACTCAATTATTACTCAATTTACTCATCTCTATCACGATAAACTTCTATCTATCAATATCTCTTCGCAACTTTCAAGAATATCCTTCTACAATCGTCAGGTCTAAGAAGTCATTAAGTACTTGCTATATCCGGATGGCGACTTTAATAGAAAATGCCTCCGTATAGAGTACTATCTTAAGTGTAGAGTGTAGGTCCTCCTACCTTAGCTAATTAGATCACTCTAATAAACCTTATTTTTCAAATATTTACTAAGACTTTATAATATAATTTAATATAATAATAAATATATTAGTATATTATTATTTTTTACTCTATTTAATACTATTATTTATACTTAGAAATACTAAAAACCTAAGAAACTTAAAATATCTTTATTTTATATTTATAACTATAAATCACTTAAATCTATACTAAATTTAATAAAAAAAAGATTATTTAATAAGGTTAAAATTATAAGTAAATTAATATATATAATTATATAGCTTTACTAATAAAATACTAAGAAATCTTAAGATAAATAAAATAATAAAATTTAGGTATAATCTATATATATACTAAGTAGAATCTTAGCTAATTAAAAAATTCAGGGTAGAGGCTCTACACTCTATACCTAAGAGAGCACTCTACACGGAGGCATTCTCTTGGAAGAATGTAGCTAGTCGAGGTAAGATAAGTCGAGTCAATGAACATAATAACGGCTTACATAACACATCCTGGTCTCTGAGTACTAGGCTCTGAATGCTAAGAACACTGTTAATCATCATGATCATTGCAATAATTCTTCCAGTATCTTCGAAAACCCAATTGACAAGTTAGCAGGATCAGCCTCCATCAACGCCATTGTTGTCAAGCAAGATCGTACTGTTAGTTCCCAACTATTATAGTCCGCCGCATCTATTTTCATAGAAGGAAGCAGATGCAATGCGGTAGCGAACAGAAGGTGTGAAAGGGTCCAATCAGTAGGAAATACTGGAACCTGGTGACGCATCTCGTCGTCGTAAGTAGCGCAAAACAACTTTTGATGCTGCCTGACAATGATGCTGGTGCACGACACAACTTCTCGAACAGCATCGAAAGCCTCCTCAGCTCTTTCTAATGAGAACCTGAATATCAAGAGAATAGTAGCATAGTATTGCAAGCTTCCCCATGTCTCAAGGCACTGGACAGCTCCTCCCCAGTCGTGCAGCTCACCCGTGATGAAGTTTGTTTTCCAAGATTGGTGCCATTGGAGTAGCTCTTTTCGCAACTCTTCACATCTTTCCTTCATGTTCTCCGGATTGCGCTGCACCGATGCTTCCGCGAGCAGGAGGCTTTGTAGTTGCATTTTCACTGTTGAGATCCGGTAGAACTGTATAGATATGCGCTCCTCGATGGTATCACATATTGGCTGGGTCAGTTCCTACAAAATCGTCAGTTCAGCCCGTACAAGACGAATGGTCTAGTCCTCACATCACGTAATTTATCTCCTATTATCAACACCGAGGGCCGGCCAAATGCGGTAGTCACATTCCTGCGTTCATTATCAGTCCAGTCCTTTGAGTATGGTATCTACACGTACCCCTCGATGCAATACAAGGTTCTGGCGAGCATTGCAAGTTGACTCTCATCCAAGTCTTCGATGTTTTCTGAGCGGCCGTGCGACATGTCAAAATAGAGACGAATCGCAAACCCGAGATTCCTCCAAATGTCTCCTCCGCTAGGACTGAGGAGCAGGTATATACAAATGAGCAGAGACCTCTGCATCAGATGCAATGTGCTGGACCCCGACGAATGCTCACAGTTGGTATCGGCAAGCGAAGTCGCTTTGTCAAAGTATGCAGCCGGTGTGAACCCTATTGAGGGTTCTATCCTCTTCGTTAGCTGGCTACTAATAGCGAGAACCAAATAGAACAACTCCTGATTTGGGTCGAAGCAAGATTCGGCGGGTTCAGTATAGCAACACGAGAGTAATCCCTGTAAAGTGTTGTCATCCATTACTGGGTACCACACATGGACTGATCTACGGAATACTGCGAAAAGGCGCAAAGCTGTCGAGACATCTGGCAGTTTAATCTCGATGGTCGGTATGCTGGAATCAGGAATCGACCTAACGACGAGTTCACCCCCGGGGTTTGCGGAGGTGTATTCTGCCAACGGAAGCATAACTGAATTTATTGATGCAAGGTGACTTGACGCGCCAAAGAAAATATAATCCGATTGTGTGGTCCGTATCAAGGGCTTGGGGTCATCGTGTGGCTTTTCCGACCCGCGCGTGGATATCGTCGCGGCGGGGACCAGGAGATTGACACCCCAAGTGAGCTGTGAGTAGGCCGTGGAGCTAGGCTTCGAAGGAAGTGTAGATGTTGTAGACGCATTCTGAGGCGTTAGCACCAGTTGACTTGCTACACCGATCTTTTGAATTAAATCATGGATATTCCTAGGGTGAAAAGGGGCCGGTGTAAGCTTCGTCCAGACGTGTGAAACATGAAGAGATTGGCCAACCTTCTAGGAATTTCTTGTGATAATACAATATCGTAATAAACACACTTCCGGTGCGATCTATGACAGGCACCGCAGCATGGAAGCTCGCGATCGCAGCGTATGTGTTGATCGCGACAGAAAGTGCAAGATGGCATTGAGTCAACGAAACTCTTGATGTCATTCGGAAGCTCTGGGGTTGGTATTTCGTTCGTGATATCGGCAGTACTTGGGACAACCGTCTGCTGCTCTTGAGCTAGCCAAGACGATTCGAGAATGTTAAGCGAGGATGGCTCCTCAAATTCAAATTGAGCTGCCATAAACTCGTGCCATACGTCATCCGAGAATGGCTGTTGATAGTAATCGTGAGGTGAACGAGGTTCTAAAGATGGAAAGGCAGGATGGTTATCCGTGTGTGCCTGGTAAATACTGCGAATGCGACGCTGCGATAGCAGTAGCTCAAGCTCCGCAAGGTGTTTCAAGCCATTTTCTGAGCTGATGGAACCTGGTTGGGTCGAAAACACGACCTCTCGGAGATCGTTGATATACATGCTGGTGAAGGCAATTACTGGCCACCTCCGTGTCCCAACATCCTACCAACAGTTAGTATCCATTGAGGGTTTGAAAATATTGAGTATTGCTCACAAGGATAACCATCAAATTGTCGAGTGCAAAGATGAGTTCATTTTCTAAAGAATGTTCACGGACGATGTACCCGTAGTTCCCGAAGATGTACAGCAGTACAATTGCTGCTTGAAACGCATTGTTGACTACCACAAAGGTCCAAATGAACCTCGGAGTCTGACAGACTTTGTGGTAGCCATTGATAAGGTTGATGGCACTTGTCGTTGCGGTCAATAGAGAACCATGACTTGGTGCCATGTTCCCGGGAAAGGGTCGATGCAGCAAGTTCTGGCTGTGATGTGCAATGATGACTATCCATTGTGAAACGACACCATCGGGGCCGACTGAAAGATCAAGCATACTTTTGATACGCTCCTCCATGTGCTGGATCCAGTCGGCGTGACTCTGAAACTGGTCTGGAACAGCTCGCCCAAAGAATTTGATCTCGTATATTTCGGATTGAAGTCGGCATAGTTGGATTTGTAGCAGGAAGTGGTTCGCGTTGAGCCTTCCGTCCCTGGACGACGCTGAAATGTCTGCAGTTTGACTCCCTTCTTCACCGCCGCCAGGCAAGCATGTAGTGATATGCTCGTCGCTCAAACAGGGGGGCGATCCTGTCGAAATGGCAACAGTCTTGTCGATCAAATAAACCTTTCCATTGAGTTAGTCCTGACAAAGAGCACCGGTAGTGGCTTCGAAGACTGTACCATCCAGAATATCTGCCTCCGGAGGCTTATGCACTGTGGGGTAAGCCCTTGAATGGGATCTACCTCCTGATGAAGGCCTAGCTCGATGGCCATGCGTACGGCTTCACCACACAGGAAAAACACATTATTGATATATGGCAACAAAAGGCCTAGCTGTATCAATAAAAGAAGGCCCTGAAGTGATCTGAGATTAGAGTGCTTGAGGAATGTCCAATGATTCATAGCATCGCGGTGAAGCGCCTCGCTCATCGACGCGACTCTAGCGAAGTCTTCACGTCGCGATGTCAGGCAGCTGATTGCTAACACCATAGATACAATAAAGCGACTCACATCTGACGATGAGAGGTCGTCTGTCTGCTGTTTAGAATAAACTTGGCCAAAATGATACCATAGTTCATTGCTGTCAAAACATGGATATCGTGGTAGGATCGTAGTCACGTAGTTGTCAAAGATGTGCCTTACAACTTCGAAGGGGATCCGAAGAGGATCGATTCCTGGGAATTGAGACTCATTTCCATAGCCTGCTCGTTTTCCAAGATACTCGTAGTAGATTCCATGTACTGGAACCTTGACAGGGGGTCGTTCTGTTGGGTAGAACAGCTTGGATTCATGGAGGAGCCCAGGGTGACTGCCAACGCAACTCGTTGTATGTAAGCTGCGAATGGAGATGCTGATGGCCTGGAGAGCACGAGTATAAGCATGCACAGAGAGATTGGTTGTCCTTGGAGCTGTCCTCTCTGTCTCGATTTGCATACAACCCGGCTCTGGTCGGCCACCTTGATTTTGCTCGACTTCAGCTAATCGCTTCTCCAGATACTGAAGCACGCTACGGACTGCATTAGCCTCAGCAGACCGCTGCGAAACAAAAATTGTGCATTACCTTCGCGGGACCTCTTTTCGGTTATGTCGGTCAATACCAACACACTCCTTACTTGCTGCGACACATCGAGAGCAGGAAGGCAGCTTCTTGTCGCACTAAGCTCAAGTATCAATTACAGTCCCGCAGATCCGACAGGACAAGATTCAAGAAGTCCCTACCCTCTTCTTTAGCGAATAGCATCTAGCGCATGCCAAAACAGGCTGGATACGCTGATGGCTAGGCGCCATCCCGAGGGCGAGCAACGTGCACACTCGGTCGGCCGGCGATTATCAGTGAACATCGGACGCGGACCCGACTTAAGAATAGAAGTCCAGGTGTTTTCCTTAAATCTCTTATCATGTCAGGATAGATCGGGGGCATACATGCTGGAATTGCACGTCAGAATGACCTGGAGTCGGTCAAGTCTCCGGCCGCCACAAAACGCTAGACTAGACTAGTGAAACAGGGCAGCAGTGC
>NW_006921068.1:29616-42898 GCF_000392275.1 Phaeoacremonium minimum UCRPA7 | reverse complement strand
AGGGGTAGTCATTCTTGTATTTTGTATAGTAATAGCTAAGTAAGATAAGTAAAAATGAAGTAAGTAATAGCAAATAAGTCATCTGATTGTTGGTAGAGGTAAGACCTTACTTCCCTAACTTACTCCTCTTTATCTTAGTTACTATCAACTATTAAGGAAAGATCAAAATATAATAAAGAGTAAGAAAACTAATAATATATAAAGCTTAAGATAGCTTACTAGCTTATTTAGCTAGATAGAGTCTTAATCAGTAGACTTTATGACTCTTTATACCGTTTGTAAAGTCTCTTACTAAACCTTATCGACTTACTTAGATACCTTCCACCATACCCTTATTAAGCCTGACCACCTTTAGTAGAAAGCGATTCTTCCCTTCGATCAAGGTTCTAAGGAGGCTAAGAAAGGTTTTAAGAATGATCAGACTATATAATATTACTCTAAGAAGATTAAAGTATAAAAGATAAAATAGAAGCTTCTATAGCCTTAGATTCTTACCTTTGCTAAGCCCTCAAATCTTAGGCCTTATTCTACTCTTCTTTCTTTTATGCTAGATTAGAATGAGTCTTTCTAATAATCAGTCCTTATTTTCTTTTATAATTAGCCTAGCCTATCTATCTAGCCTTATATGATGACAATAAGTAGGTATTAGGTTTAAGGCGATAATTATAAGTAGAATGTTTCTTAATCGATAGTTTATCATCTAGCTATAATACTTAAGGTCTAGCAAGAATTTATTTCTGCTGATTATTATTAGGTTATCCTCAAAAAATAAGGAGTCGACTTAATAATATAGCTTGATTACTTATTCGAATATAATATTTGAATATACTTTCTCTACTTAAGCTATTATAAAAAGAAACTCTACTATCATCTAAATCTATAAAGCTGACTTTATTGCTTAAAGTCTTTATCTCTTTCTTTATCAAATCGTCTTTTATATTTATAAAAAGAGTCTCTTAACTATATTGATAAACCTTAGTCTTATTATTAGCCTTATCTTTCAACAATTGATTGAAAATATCTTTTTAAAGATTAAATATCTCCTTTAACTTGTTAGAGTTAACCTTTATATTCATTTTCAAAATATAGTCGCTATATTCTACCTTAGCTTTAAGTTCTTCTATAACGACAATAGAGTTTGAGACTTTAGAGATCTAATCCTCCTAAATATTATTAATTTAAAAAGCTTTAAGCATATATAAGGCTATCCTATTTCCAATCTCTTTCCTAATTATGATAATCTAAAGCTCTTATATTAAGTCTTAAAGGTTAGAACCTTTATAACTTTTATAGACTTTTAAGTCTACCTAGTCAATAGCTAGCTTAGTATAGTGAAGGTATTATTCTCTAAGGAATATCTATATATTTTTAAGTAGAAAGAGACTATACTCTTAGTAGGCTCTCTAAGTAGTAATCTATACTAACTATATTGTCAAAGCCTTATAAGTTAGAATCGATATCTCTTACTCTTTTAGCTAGTCTTCTAATAATTCTTCCGCCTATCATATATATTAAGTCGGAGATTCCCTAAAGAAAGAGTCGAAAAAGTAGGTATTATAGTAAGCCTAATCATAGATACTTAAACACTAATGATTATACTAATATAGTAGGTATATAAGAAATTGGCGAGTTTAAATAAGAAGGATATCGTCTTTAATCATAGGAAATTGCTTTATCTCTAATTCTCATATAATAGTAGTTAAAATCTATACTTAAGTAAGAATATCTTAACATTCTATAAGTAGCCTAGCCTTAATCACCTCCTAGGTAAGCCACTCATTCTTTATTAAATACTCTTCTAAGTTATAAAGCTCTAGCATATAGGTAGGGATAGAAACAAAGCCTAGCTTCATTCGAGTAACTAGAGCGTTTGGTCTATCATATCCTATCTACACACTTTAAGGCTCAATATACGAAAAGTATTATATAAACATCTCCAGTATATATTCTCTAGCTAGTATAAAGAAATAAGCCGGTCGACTGATTAGATTAATCTTCTTAATAAGAGGGAATGCTTTAGCTCTTATATTTATAATTCTATAAGTTTGGCTAACCCTTCTGATTGACATCCTTAGCCAAGCCTAAGAGATGTTTGTGGTAATATCTCCTTATTAACTTAGTAAAGAAAGTATAAGATTAACTTTCCTTTAATTAGTAAGACTAATATAGCTTATAATAGCTGACTAAGCCAGTTGACTAGGCCTTATAAGGCTATTTCAATCAATAGATAGCTTAACAGACGGTAGCCTCTCAATCGAACTAGAAGGTTTTATAAGTGTAGGAAAAGGAATGGTAGCGTTACTTTATAGCCTAAATCTAATAAAAGCCTTAGGATTCTATATATTATCATCTTCTATAGAAGATTAAGGTTTAATAGATGTTGACAGTCTAAGGTTTAGGCTAGTAAATGGTAAAGAAGCAAAGGCTTATCTAGAGGGAAGCTTAGATATATATAAAACTGAAAGCTCTCTAGGACGATTTATAATATACTAATAATTGACAGTAAAAGGCTTCCTTTCACCTTAAAGTATAGAAGGCTTATCTTCATCGATTTTCTCTCTATCAAGGCTATAATCATAAAAGAGGTATTGTTGCTTCTTAATAGGTCATTTATTACCATTATCAGACCCTATATTAAATAATAAGAAGGGGTGAATCGTAAAATCATCTTCTTTTTCTCCCTTACTTATGCTACTCATTTAAAGTAAGTAAAGAGAGAAGGAAGAGCTAGACTTAATCAGTCTTAAATCGATATAATACCTTCCAAATTATTTTCATATAGCCATAGTCATATATATAAAGAAGGAGATATAAGGAAGGGTTATTATCATAAAAATAGATAAGTATAGGATTAAAGAGGAAACACTTTATCTAATTTATATCTATATAATAAATACATTTTATATAAAAATAAAGAAAGCTTTTTCCTAATCATATACTCCTTCCTCTTATATAAGTATAATCAATTTGTCTCATCTTATTATTTAAATTATATAAATTATATAAACACTTTATTGTTTTTCCCTCTTTTCTCGTCTATAAATACTGTCTACTACCCTATATATCTTACCCTCCACACCTTTCCTCTTTTTCTCAACTATCATTTCTAAGTCTAATATCTACCTAATTTATACTATAATAATCAATCATAGCTAATCAAAACCTTAATCACTTTATCATCTTTTATCTACCTTAAACTCGAGAGATTAAGGACAAAAGTATATATACTTAAGTCTTAAGATACTTATATATTGATAATAGTGTTTCCATCTTTACCTTCAATTGGCAATACTATCTTAGGATGATTATAATCTCCAAAGTTCAGGATCTAATATATAATCTCTACCTTAAATAGACTATTGAAAACATAAACCTTATAAAGAAGCTATTCTAAGACCTTCTTTCTAACGAATCATAATAAGCTATTAGACAACTTAATTTTCAATCAACAAAGTTTAAGCTAGTTTTTGTTAAGATTATAAATAGAGAATCACTCGACAATTATATAGAGCTAATCAGCAGCTATAGTAGAAGAGTGAAGAATCTTTTCGTTTAGCTCTATGATACTTACAACCTTAACCTATATAAATACTATAAAAACCGCTATCTAAAGTCGATTAGGAGATTTCCTTAGCATTAGACTAAGACTAAAGTATATATTATATAGCTATTTTTCAAGTATATTTTAGTGTCTAGATTTAACTATAGTGTTTATAGCAATTATATATACTATCTAAAAGAGAAGGATTACTCTTATAACACTTAAGGTAAAGACATTAAAACATACTCTAACATCTAGATGATGGCCACTTATAAAAGAAGCTTCCTAGAATTGAGACTTTACTATCTTTATCCCAAAATATACCAAACTATAAAGGTTATCCGCTAAGAAGGTATAGCTACTAAAGTTAAGAAGAAATAAAATAATTATATTAAGAAGTAATAAGCTAATCAAAAGAAGAAAGCTAAAAGAATAAGAAAATCATAAGATAATAAAGCAAAAGAGAAGGTAGAGTTTTAATAGCATCATATAATAATACCTTTATAAAAACCGAACAAAAGATAATATTTTCTCTATTTACTTTAAAGTATTAGGCTAATTAAGAAAAGGATAAAAGAAACAATTATAAAGCTAGCTTATATAATAAAGGAAATTTACTTTAATAAAATTCTTTCCTTATCTTATATATCATTCTTCCTTCCTATTTAGTAATATTACCTCCTTATATATTTTATAAATCAGGCTATACTATTAAGTTATCCTTTTATAAAGAGCTTTTGGCTACTAATCAACATAAGGTAGTATTATTTAACTCAATTAATAGATAGAATTTCATTTGGATGGTTATTTAAGAGTAAGCTTTTAATAAAAGAAGAAAGAAGATTAACATAATTATACCTTACTAATATCAATTGATAGAACCTAGTATCATTTAGATCCTACAACTATTATCTTATCCTTTATTATACTCTAATCAATGCTTATACTCTCTTTACTTGCTAATCTTTCCTTATCTTTGTCGCTACTACTATCTTCTTCTTTAGTATACCTAAGCGTATGCTTATAGACTTCACTTTAGTTAACCTAATCCTTTAGTTAGTCTTTAGGCTTAGTTTAGCTTTAAAGTATATGTTAAAAAGGGTTGTTTTCTTCTTATTCTTATTGTTTTTCACTCTTTTTATCTAGCCTTATAGTTTAGTCTATATTAACTGAATCATTATCTATCTTTTTATCTTTCTTTAGTATAGGTTATCTAAAGTATTATAATAACTCTATCAACTATATCTTATCTTCGATAGATAGCATCTATACACTCTAATTATCTTTGACGAATTTCTTTAAATAGGTAGGTACGAAGGTTCTATATATAGGAAAGCTGTCTAGAGTCTATAAAAAATAAATATTATATCCTTTATCTTTTCTAACTTTTTGAATCATATAAAGCCTTCTCTACCTATATGCTAGCTTTACCGCTATAGATTTGTTAATCAACCTAAGATTATCAAACATTAAGACTAAATCTTCTTCTTATAGTTTAACGTTAGCTAGTTAGAATCGATGTTTGTTAGCCTTATCTTTTCGCTTTGCTAATGCTTATCTAAAAGTAAGGATAGTATCGTAAGCTCTTTTTATATCTTCTTCCTTATATTCTAGCATTTTAAGCCTTTCTTATAAGTGATTATAATTGTCTATTATTTTCTCTTATGCTAGAATTCGCTAAGTTAAGACAATTGTCTTAATAAAGAGAACTAGGTTATATCTATATATCAAATAGAATGGAGAATATCTATAAAATCCTCTGATTGACGTCTTATCAGCAAAAAGGACAGTCGATAGTAACTTTATTTAATCTTTTCCTATTTTATTAGTATATTTGACTATTGTTGATACTATAGATATATATCCATTCTCTATAATATCGTTCGCTTAAGTATTATATAAAGATATAGTAACTTTGAAGATATTAAGCTCTTATAGAAACTTAGTAACTTCTCCTTTATTCTCTAATCTTCTATCTATAATGATTATAATAGACAACCTATATTAGCATACGATTCTTTGCTAAAGGAA
Source organism: Phaeoacremonium minimum UCRPA7 (assembly GCF_000392275.1). NCBI lineage: Eukaryota > Fungi > Ascomycota > Sordariomycetes > Togniniales > Togniniaceae > Phaeoacremonium > Phaeoacremonium minimum. The sequence continues at coordinate 37,326 of NW_006921068.1, read as the reverse complement.
TCTTCAAACTGTTTTCGAGTTAGCTTTAACGATAGCTTTTACTTTTATAAAACTAGTCAGATTATATCTTACTTCCAAAAGAGCTTCCTTTCCTTAAGATAATAGTATATATTGAATATCAATATTAATATACTATATCAGCTGATTAAAAAGATTTATAAGTCTAGCTTTCTCTTTATATCGTTTTAAATCCTATTTTTAACACTATATATAAGAAGCAATAGCTTCTTATATTTAATGATATATTCTGTCTTAATAGTATATTCTTTATATTCTTCCGTATATTTTGTCTCTTCCTTTATGACTATATATAATGTAAGCTTTTTTAAGCAGCTCTTTTCGCTTTTTTAGATTATCTATAACTCTTCTAAAGGCTTCATTTTGTTTTTAATAGTATAGTATACTATCCTATACTATATAGTGGTTATACTTGTTTTTAAATCTTTTTTGTTAACGAAAGTTATAATCAGCCGACATCTTATTATAAAGAAGGTATCAACTGATTTTATAAAAGGCTTATAATCAATTAAACTGATTATTTAAGTTAATTAAAGCTTGATTAGCTTTTATAATAATATTTACCATAATCTAAACGTTAATAAAGTCTTAAAGATTATCTTCCTACTCTTTCTCGATTATGTTACTAAGTATCGTTAGTTTTTATAATAACCTATCAACTATTAAATTCTTAGCTCTACTAATATACTTTACTTTAAAGTCAAACGAACGAATCTAAATAATCTAACGATTGATTAATACTTTAGGTAAGTTAGTCATTATCCTATTAAGCTAGTATATTAGCACTTTAGCGTTTATCTTAAAGGTAAATCTGACTTTATAAAGGTAGTATCTTAGCTACTTAAGTGTAAATAGTATATTTTAACATTTCTGTTTTATTATATTATACTTAGCCTTTACAAAGGTTTAGATTCTACTTTCAAATTACGCCGGTTTTCGATGACCATCTTTTAACTATATTAGTATAGTATCCTATCTTATAAGACTAGCATTAGTCATTAAGATAATTATACCATCCTTTAAGATATAGTTAAGGCTGATTAAGATTGAAAGATTTATTAGAGATTGTTTTAAACTATCTATTGTCTTTAGTTATACTTTAGCCTATTTGAAAGGTATATCCTTTTATATCAGTCTAAAGAGTAGTTTAACTATGATTATATATCTTTCTATCTAGATTTAATAGAAGCCGACAATTCTAAGAAAGGTATATATATCTTTTAAACAGTCATATTGTTTTCATTTAAGGATCTTATAAATCTTCATCTGATCAGACTTATAGCCATCTATTCTATAAAAATATCCTACTATAATAGCTTCCTTCTTATATCATTAGAATTTCTTAGCTATAATGGTGACCCTAGCTAGTTTATAGTTTAGAAAAACTCGATCGATATTTTATATATACTCTATAATGAATTTTCAAAGCCTTAGATACTGATTATAGGGCTTATCATCATATCTAATAGTTAGGCCTTTAATATAAAGATCGTTAAGAAAAGCTTGACAAATATCTAAAATTAAATTATAGAGAATATAGACTATAATCTATATAAATTATACCACCAAATTTGTTATATCTTACGATAATGTATATATTCTCAATAAACCTAATAATGTCGTAAACATCGTCAAATCCCTACTTTTTATATTTAAAGGAATCTAATTATATCTAAAAAAAAGGTTATAAAGTGTCAAAATAGTATATATACTAAAATCTTTAGAAAGTTCTTCGACAGTCGAAAGTATAAATATGTCTTAAGCTATAACTATATTGATCTTTATAACGTTATTGATTAGATAAAGACTACCATCCTTCTTTTATACTAAAAACCATAAGTTTCTATAGGCTATATAACTTTCTTTAAGTACTTCTCTTATAATCCTTTCTCTAAATAGTTCGATAACCTTCCTTATAAAAGGCTTTAGAATTAGTATGTTAGATGCTTGCCAAGCTTTATATTCAATCGTCTTAATTACTTAAGATAATACTATCAATTTGTAGATAGCTTTTATATTATTAAAGTTCTAAGTAAACGCCTTTTCTCTATTAAAAAGCATCGTTTATAATAGCAATTCTTTCTTAAGTAGGAGCCTAATATCATAGTCTGCTAGTATCATTTTAAGCTAATCAGCTGTCAGATATATTCTTTCTTTGATTTTGCTAAATTTCTTAGTCATTAGGTTGTCGAATTTCCCTTCTTCCTTGATTTAATTCTTTACTTTATCCTATCTTTTCTACCTTTAATATAGATTGCCTTTTAGTAACAAACCGTCAGATAGTAAATTATCTATAAGTTATACTTTTTATATCTTTCTTTTATATATTATATAAATCCTAACCATTTCTTTTACTATAACTGTCAATATCTTTAACAGTTTCTTTATAATGATCCTAATCTTCCTTATATTAAACCTTTTGATTTATTAAAATAGTTTAGTATATACTTAGTTTTTGGTTAGTTTATATTGTTTATATATACCCTCTAGCAACTAATCAATCTTTCTTTTCTTGCTTAAAGTCTCTTCCTACATATATCTAGCAAATAGGTCGACAACTGAGTTGATTATAATTTTGACGATTTCTAGTATATTTCCTTTTGCTACTTTTCCAACCAATACTTTCCTCTTCTTAAGTATGACTATATCAAAGACATTTTCTAGGTTGATACTTAGTCTTTTAAGAGTATTAGTAAGGCTTTTAAAGGCTAATCAGTGACAATAATAGATATTTAGACTCTAATCCTACCTTTTAATATAATCTAACCAAAAATATACTTAAATAATAGATTATACTTATATAAAAACTTTATGTCAATAACAAAGGATATATCTAATAAGATCTTGTCAGTAAATTTAGATGATGGTAAGATAAAGAAATAAGCTTACTAACATAAATTAGCTGCTAGATAAATGTTTATAACCACTTCTCTAAAGAAAGATACTTTTCTAATATAGATTCCTTTCAAAGTTATACTTATCTTATATAATAATAAACCTATCATTTTCCATACTTTATATAAAAGAGTGTTAACTTACAATCTACTATCAATTATGGCTTGAAAGGTATTACTTCCTTAATACTCTTCTCTCAATCGTATAATTACCTTTAGTAAGGTATTAATCTAGGTTGATAATAGTTATAAGGTTATATATTAAAGTAAAATTCAAATTGATTCTTCCTTTCTATAAACTATAGCCAACATTAACATATCAAATGAATCCTCTTGATAGTCTTTTAAATCGACTTTCTAGATAGTCGAGAAAGTATATAAGTTACCACTTTCTACCTTTTCTATCGTTATTTTTGGTAGAATCCTTATTTCTACCACTTTATCTTTTATATCTTTTATCAGCTAGAAGAACCTTATCGCTAATTATATACTCAAAAGTAGGAGATTGATACTTAATATCTTGATAGTAGTTATAAACAATTCGCTTAAGAGCCTTTCTATAAGTTATTCTTACATTTATAATACTAACATAATTTTCGTTCCTTATACTTTACTTCCTACTTTTTCTCAGCTAATTCTCTTTCTTAACCTTTCCTTAGTATTCTCTATTGATTTTATATCTCCATCAAGTATTATAGTTATTATAAAATTGTTCTTTCCTACCTTAGTTAAAAGGTTAGAGCTAACATAGCTAGAGCTAATACTAGAGCCAAATCTAGAAGAACCGTCATAATCTTCCGAAAAAGTTTCTTCTATCCCTTCCAGATTTAGTCATAGTCTTATTTTCCCTAATTTACTTTCATTTCGATTTTTATTATTATCTAAAGGCTGATCAACCTTCATTTTATCTTCTCCTACTATATTAACCATTATATCATCAATTTCGACGATTTATAATGATATATTATGCTTGGTCTTATACTTTTTGGCGATTTAAACGAATGATAAGAGTGGCATTTGTTTATCTTTAAAAGCAAACAAATCAATTATTAAGAAAGAAGACATAGAATCATATCGATTATACCTTATCTATATAAAGCTTTAGATCGTTAGGTCTATAGTGGAGGAAGGTCTACTATTATAGTCGACGACAAATTATACTTTTATATCAATATATATAGCTTATTTGATTTCTTCTATCTTTACTTATTATAAGATAGCCGATACATTCCTTTCTAATCTCTAATCAGTTCGTTAAGTAACGATACTCTTACCCTAAAAGATGATTTTAGCCTTCTAGCCTGGCGGTGGTTTCTTAATAGATCGTATTTCCTCGTCAATTATATCATTAGACACTATCAGATATTTTATACTAATATATATGTTTGGTAGATTATCTCCTTTAATTATCTATCGTAAGGCAGCAATGCTAGGTAAGGACATATATTAAGTAAGCTAAGAATATATAATATTCTTTATCTTTCCTTTCTTTCTCTATCGCTCCATCAATGCTTTAGGAATATTCAGGATATTTCTAATATCTATAGGCTTTTCAGAAAAGAATAATTATATATCACTATCATAGTAATAGACCTTATAAAGCTAATCATTATAATATTCATTATAATTGTTTATTTACTCTTCTAGTTTCCTATAATAGAAACACTTTATTTTACCTATCAGACACTATTGTTAGCTATACCCACCTTACCTATATTAGACTCCTCTATAAAAAAAATCATATACTTATTAAGACAAATCAATCTATCTAGACAGTATATAGTAAATAGATACAATAGTATAAAAATATAATAAAGGATAATAAACTACTTTATAATAGTTCGAAGCTATACTAATCACTTACCTACCATCCTTCATATTGATTACTTCAGTCTTTAAAGCTTCGATTTCCTAACATTAGATTTTTAATATAGCCATCATATCAGCCAATTCGGAGGTTATAATAGTTTCTATAGACAGTAGTGTTTATACTCATAATTAAGCCTTAGCAAAGTATAAAACTTATGACTATAAATGATCATTATACTATTCACTCGAAGAGACTCTTAAAATGTCAATTATAGCGAAAGGATAACCAAAAGGAGTGGTAGCTATATAAGACTATAGGTATAGTAAGGTATACCTTTCTAAAGTAGCTACTATTCTTCTAATATTGTCCTCTAGGATTTTCCAAAGTATCTAACGGATCTAATCATATAATATATCTTATACTTTATCAAAGAAGATATTTAGCTTATTCTAAATTCTTAACTAATAGTCGAAAGAAAGAATTATAAAGAATTAGTATATATATTACTTATCTATTTTTAGGATATTATTATAAGTAAGTAGATTTTCGAATTTAAAGATATTATTACTTAGACTGTTTAGATTATTAGGTAAGAGCTTTTGAAGAAAGATGATTAAGTCTATAGTATAATTATATATTATCTCCTTATCGAAGGCTTAGAAACATCTATATAGTTCCTCTTTTATATAAGCAAGACGATTTCCAGCCTCCTTCCTTATAGCCAATTTGACAATCTATTCTATAATCAATTTTGCTTTCCTAATATAGTATAAGTATATCTATCGGACCTATCAATCTTTAGAGAGCTTATAATCTTCGACTATATCTTCCTAATAGCAAAGGAATTTGATAACATTCTAACCATTAAACTGAAAAGCTTTTATAGTATCAAGCTTAAGCATTTAACAGAATTTCAAACTATACTTTCCCTTAATATTATAATCAAACTTATCATCATCTTAAAGACCTATAGTAAGGTCCGATGCTAATGATATATCATCTAAAGGGTCTGATAGTTAGAAGCCTTCAAGTGGTGTTAGCACCACTAATATAGATGATAATATAGAAGGCTTAAGATCTAATCTAAATTGATTCTGTCGATACCTTATGAAGGCAATCGATAAAAAGCTTCGATAATCAAGTAAATAAGACTGATTCCTATTCGGTTTATTAAATAAAGCTTGCAAATTTGAAGATATATCGTCAGATTTAGACTATCTTCTTTTCTTTAATAATGATATATTATATATATATGTTTTGTCGTTTATTGTCAAGAATCGATTTAATCTTTAGCTTTTTTAGTATTCTTAATATTGATCAAAGATATTATCGATTCTTATCCTATTCTTTCTTCTCTAATCAGTAGAATTCTTCTTATCTCTTTGTTAGGTAGAATGCCTATTAAAGGCCAGCGTTGGTACCATCCTTAACAAAACATTCCTTAAATTATTTTTACTTATATTAGTAAGTCTAGACCCTACTAGTCGTCAAAGTATATAGTGATAGCTATAGCTTATTCATTTATATAGTAAAGCTTTATCTACTAAAGTAGTAGAGTATTATAGTGGTTTTACTTAATGTTTCGATATACTATCTTAACATCATCTTAAGTCTAATAAGGTCTTTAAAGTCTTTAGAATCTAATAAAGTCTTTTAAAATCTATTAAAGTTTAGATTATAGTTATCATAATCGTCGTTTCTTATTTTATTATAGTTAGCCTTATGATCAAATCCTAAAGTATCAATAATAAGAATGATAGCTACTATTATTATTCGATTGTCGTCAATAACTAACGAAGAATATTATCTATTCTTTAAGAAGCGATAACAAAATAAGTTTACTTACTTTTCACTCGAATATCCTTAGATAATTCCCTAGTGAAAGTAGCCAATCGCTTTATTCTATAATCAGTAGAAGCCGACGGTTAGGATAGTCTTAGGACAATCTTTGTCAAAGTCTCTATAGTCTTTTCCTTATATAAATCGTTAAAGTTTAGCCTCAACATTTTCTCCTATATTGGCAAATACTATTAAATCATCTAATATATTCAATTTGTTAGTAAAGCTTCTTTTTCAAGGTCTCAACAGATTGAAATTAACGATTCTAAAGCTTTAGGTGGTAGTTCTATCAGAATTCTATAACTCTCTACTTAATATCCTCCTAAGCAGAATTATATATATAAAAGTCAAAATCAAAGGACTATATATATAGGCTATTTTGGTTTTCTAGGTTTTAGACTATTTTTATCGGTGAAAATAAAGCCTAATCAGTCCTTAAAAGGTGTCAATTCTTAAGAAATCTTATCATAGTCGAGTCGATAAAGTAAAGTGACAGTATATATAGGTTGCAAAAGCATATCTAGCTACCTTCCAACTATCTTTCCGAAAAATATAGATATTCATTAAAATTAAAGTTTTAATAACTAATCAAAGTCTAATTAGTCTTTAGATTGTTTTGAAAGTTTAATCTTTTGTTATAGTTTATCTTAATGATAGTTATATTTTCGACTTAATAAAAATATATTTTTGAGTTTTTTGACTATATTCTAAAGTCGACTCTAAACGTTAGATTCTTTTATTCTTTAAGTTTTCTAAGTAATTTAACTTTGATTAATAGCTAATCGTCTTTATTTTATTTATTTTCCTTTCTAGTCGATCTTTAGAAGGTTATAATTCTATATATATAGATATTATATTTGAAATGCTTATATAATCGTCAGACGTAGGTTACCATCCTTCCAAATATATAGAATCACTATTCCTATCAATTATTAGGTCTTAACATCGTTAGCTATATCTCTAGAGATTATCATTTATAAGATATCGACAGACACCTATAACAATACTGCTTACACTATAGTCGCCAATAAAATAGGACAATAATACCTACTGTTAACTAACACTCTCTCAAGATATTATATAATACCCATACAAACGAAGCCTCCAGAGTATGAAGAATATAATGGAATGGAAGGGGTAGTCATTCTT
>NW_006921068.1:0-29553 GCF_000392275.1 Phaeoacremonium minimum UCRPA7 | reverse complement strand
GCTGGCAGGGGTAAGACCCTGCTCCCTCAACTCACTAGCGTTAGGTTAGAATACTAAGACTCAACTAGGACCAGATAGGTTATAGTTCAAATTGAATGTGTGAGCGTAACTTGAAGAAGGAGAGTCATGACACGGCACATTTAGGTTGGTCAATCAATGATGTGCATTGGTCCACCACGGGCAAGGATCGTGTACCGTCCAAGCTAGCGAAAGTCCGACAACATGACTCAAAGAAACAACAGTCGGAGATACGCCCGAGTGGATCACCTCTAACCCTTTCCGAAGTCGGGTTGGACGCACCTTCACCGCGAGTGGTAATTAATCCTTCACAATGATAGAGAGCACTGCACGACGAGATGGGGTGAACTTTTGGTTCGACGGTCTTCGGGCCAATTGAGCAGGCTGTTTAAAGCGATGGTCTATGAGTCCAATTGCCAGGAGTTATTCTCTCGGAGAATTCATCCAAGCTGTCGCCCATTATTTCGATTCAACTCTGCCATTGACTTTTCCAAAGCTCTACCCAAAAGCTCTGACGATGTCTATTGTTAGAGTCGACGCCGAGGCCCCGAGGGTAGCCTTAGAAGATGCCGTGAGCATCGCTGCCAAAGGGGGCATAAAGCTATCAGACCAAATGGCAACGGACTTTGTTACGCTTGTCAGCGGGCTGGAAGCCGTGATTTCCAACTTGCCGGACGACAGCTGTGTCATTCCCATTCCCGACCTGAAAAAATATCCAAGAACTGATATCCAGGTTCCCCAAGACAACGATCTCGGCGGCTGGGCAGCAAAGGTCAGAAGTCCCCGTTGTTCGCATCGTGTTTACACAAGCTCTGTATTGATGAGGGAGACTAATAACGCCAATAGGTCACTGCTAGATGCACAACTCCCACTGGCAATTTGCTCAAGGGCCGAACGATCGCATTGAAGGACAATATAGCGTTCGCTGGAGTGCCCTGTACTAACGGAACATCGATGGTAGAGTGGACACCAAAAATCGATGCCACCGTTGCAACTCGCGTAATGGATGCCGGCGGCATTATCGTTGGCAAGGCTGGTAAGATGAGCCTCGCACCACCCAAGCCAGGCCGCTACATATGGAAACTCTCTTTGCTGATACATAAATATCAGCGTGCGAAAATGCCTGTTTCGAGGGTCTTTCGGTGACCTCTGTCACCGGAAATGTGCATAATCCTTGGGCTAAGGGATACAGTGCTGGTGGATCTAGCAGCGGCTCCGGCCGTCTTGTAGGGGCCGGTGTTGTTGACATGTCCATCGGCTGCGACCAAGCTGGCAGCATCCGAATCCCCGCGGCCTCCTGCGGAATCGTCGGACTGAAACCGACGTGGGGTCTGGTGCCCTACACGGGCATAATCAATCTGGATGCTACGATTGACCACGCGGGGCCGATGACACGCACGGTGCGGGACTGCGCCTTGCTCTTGGAGACGATTGCCGGCCCAGATGGATGGGATGACCGACAGGCTTTACTGGGGCGCAATGACCCGAGGCTGACTTTTGTCGAGCCTGTTGACCAGATCGTATCGAGGCCACAGGGCGAGATGCTGAGTGGTATCAAAATCGGAATTCTCCAAGAGGCCTTCCAGATTGATGGCCAGGACGAAAACATTGTCAAGTCTGTCCAAGCCGCCGTGGAGAAATTCAAAGTTCTCGGCGCAGAGGTGTTGCCGGTTTCTATCCCGGAACACAAATTAGCATCCCTTGTCTGGATGAGCTCGATCTCGCTCCCTGGCGGACGGCAAGCCTTGTTGGGCGGGATGGAAGGAAGAAAGCAGTTATACATGACTGACCGATTGGCGTTGGTTGGTCCCCGTCTTACCCAGCAGCAATTTGACGCTCTCGGCCCCGGAGCAGCTAACCTGTACCTCAACCATCTATGGCTCTCGGAGAAGCATGGATTGTCGCATCAGGGGAAATGCATGAACCTCCAGAAGTTCATCAGCGTAGGCCACTCTCTCCCAGCTGTTGTTTGTCTCGAACTGTACTGACATTAGTTCAGGACGCTTATGACAAGGCGCTGCAAGAGTTCGACGTCTTAGTCATGCCTACGTTGCCACACCCGGCTCCGAAACTTCCAGAGACTGGCTACGAAGAGGGTTTGCTGAAGTTTGCGAAGAGGACAACGGGCATGGTAGCCAACACCTCGCCATTCGATAGTGAGTCTTTCAGCATTCCAAGACGACATGTGGCGACTAATAAATAACCCAAAAGACTCTGGGCACCCTGCTATCTCGATCCCAGTGGGCTTTGTTCCTGCCAGAGAAGATGCTAATGTCAAGCTTCCTGTTGGACTACAACTGGTCGGTCGGAAATATCAGGATGTGGATTGCTTGAAGGTCGCAGCTGCCTGGGAGAGAGCATATGACTGGAAGAACTTGTAGGAATGAGGTGTAACGCCATATCCAGAACACTCAACATAAGAACACCATGACGTATTTCGAGATCCCCTTCCACTGTAAAGTATTTGAGGGCTGTGATTCCGAAAAGACTAGCTTTTATGATCCAACACCCTACTTAGCAGGCCCCGGTCACGTACTTTATATAGAGACGGCACCTGTTAGTTATGCCACAAGTAATTAGTACATGGTAGGACTAGGGCACGATCATAGCTTATAAATACTTAAGGGGAAAACAGATTTCAGTGCAAAGTTGATCAAGTGTCGAGAGCTGAACTCAGGTGAGGTAGAAGACGGCTGTGTCACAGCGTCACTCTTCGGGTATCGCCGCGCTCGGAGGTCAACCACGGCCTACGAGGCCGCTAGGTTTGCACTGTATCCAGGCGCCACTAGAGGACGATTTAGCCCCTGTAGCTTATTTTTCTGCGCCCTTAGCCAATTAGTACTAATAGTTATCAAGATCCCTCTTCTCCTTCATTCCAATTGTTTGGACCTTGGATTCGGAAAGGCGGGAAACACCTCCAGCATCCAGCACCGATAACAAAGAATCGTTGATTAGCTCTGCGACGGCTAGTTTAAAGTCATCCTATTCTGCACGGCTCTTCGACAATCATTGCTAGAATGGTAAGCGCCTCCTTGGAAGCGCCTTGGGTGCCCATCGCCCGTCGCAAGCAAGCTGATCGGGATGCATGCATCCCATCAGAGTGGCGCATACCTTCCTCCTACTTGCCTAAAGACCCTCCGCACTTTGAGGATGGACCTCAAAGTGTACTAGATGTTCCTTCAAAAGTCTTGTCTGCAGAAGAAATCGAGATCACCGAGGCCTACACCGTTGCCACACTCCTCGAGGTGATAGCACGCAAAAGATTCTCCGCCGAGAAGGTGATAGACGCCTTTTGCCATCGCGCAGCAGTCGCGCAGCAGTTGACGAACTGCTTGACAGAGCCCTTGTTCAAACAAGCCGCAGAACGATCGAGGTTCCTGGATCGATACCTGGAAGAGCACGGGACCACTCTCGGGCCATTGCATGGCTTACCGGTCACTGTCAAAGATACATTCGATATACAAGGAGTCGATAGCTCCACGGGTCTGACGGCATTGTGCTTCAAGCCGGCAGTCAAGAATGCGCCTCTAGTGGATCTCCTCTTGTCGCTTGGGGCAGTCATTGTGGCCAAGACCAATGTGCCGCAGACGCTGTCGAGTCTTGATAGCATAAACAACGTCTTTGGCAGAACTATGAACCCCATCAACCGGCTGTGCACTGCTGGTGGGAGCTCGGGTGGGGAGGGTGTTATGATCGCGATGAAGGGCTCTCTCATCGGGATTGGCACAGATCTTGGTGGTAGCGTAAGGATTCCAGCCATGGCGAATGGAGTCTATGGTCTCAAACCCAGCAATTCGAGGTTACCATATGGCGGACAAGCCGTTTTGGTTGCCGACGGCATGATGAGGTCAGGTGTGCAACCCGTGGCAGGCCCGCTGGCGCGGAGTATCGACGATATCAACTATGTCATGAAAGAGCTGGTGCCACGGAGCAGTCTATGGGGGGAGGATTGCGTGTTTGGCCAGTGGACGGATGCTCAAGAACCTCTGCAAGGGGTAGGAACAAACGGGGAGGTTGTCATCGGTGTGCTGCGATGTGATGGGAACTGCACCTTGTTACCTCCTGTGGACCAAATTCTTTCTGAAGTCGCATCAGTCCTGGGACAGCATCCCAACTTCAAGGTGGTCGAAGTCCCTACTCCAGCAGCTTGGACACAGTCACCAAGTGTCATGAACAAGCTGATTGGTATCGACGGTGGAGTCCTTATGGGAGAGCTTTTGGGGTCCATGCAAGAACCACTAGTTCCTTGGATGCAATCCAGGTTCAAAACCAGTGAACCCTGCCAGCTTACAGAAGTGGCCCAGTTACAAGCTCGACGTGCAGAACTTGAGTGCGAGATGCTCCAGATTTGGTCAGAAGTAGACCAGTATGGCAAGAGAACAAGGAAGCTCGATGCCATCATTTGCCCCGTGGCACCGCACCCTGTGCCCGAGATAGACAGATACAACACCACAGACTACACGAGCGCATTTGTCATGTTTGATTATCCCGCAGGCACTATTCCCATCAGGGACGTGGTCGAGCAAGATCTGCACCTGGGACAGTCACTTGGGGGGATGCCGCTGAGTAGCTCGGACGATCGGTGCCGAGAGCTATGGGACGGGAAACATGTCAACAGAAAAGTATACCTGGGCACCCCGTTAAGCATACAAGTCGTTGTGCCGCGACTCGAGGATGAGAAATTAGGAAGAGTCATGGCCTTGATAGATGGAGCAGTGAAGTGCCACCATGCCCTCCACAAGCTTCTAAAATCAGATTGACAAGATGGTCGCGTAGTAAAACGTCAAAAGTTTGCAATCTTATTTGGCTATCGTTAAGTATGACATGGTACCACAATGTCCAATATTCTACCCGGCCCACTGACAGAAGTAACTCAGGGGATAGTGTTACAAGTTCGAGAATTGGAACGATCTGGTAGTGACTCTGTAGCTAAGGTAGGTAATTAGCGCACTACCGGATAGAAACCAATTAATGTATCGTGGCTATAGCAGATAGCTTGACAAGAGGAGTCAACTTCCGCGTCTGCAAGCTTGGTAATGTATTCATCTTGGCAGCGATAATAGTGCACCACGATTCGTACAAATCTGAGGCGTCGTTGGAAACCAGAAAGCCCACATCACCTATCTGGTGTGATAAGGTCGATATTGATGCAACAGTTTAAGGGTTCAAGACGAGCAGATGGGGGAGGAAGAGGCCGCCAAGGTTCAGGCTCTGTGTACCTGGTAACAAACCGACATACCTCTCGACGTGTCGAGTAGGGATGTATCCGAGATACGGCTATCTGTAACCAGGCGTACTCGGACCGCCATCGAGGTCATTCCCGGCACGATAACCTAGAATGCTCTCGATTGGATTTACTCCGAGGCTTCATCTTACATTTGGAAGCAAGATCAATGTCAAAGTGTTGTCTCAATTGAGAGACAGGCATCGGATAAAGGAAGTCGCAGATCTCCGTCACTCTTGAGGGGCAGGGTGAGAACTCAAGCCTCCAAGGCCATTAATAAAATGAACAGGTCTAAGTTGAGTTGGCGCAAGATCTCAGATCCACATCAAGAAGCCCCCCGGAATGTGTTGCTGTAGTGTTGCTTTAGTGTTGCTTTAGTGGATTTAGAGATGGCCGAACATCAGTCTCCGCCCGCAAATGTCCGACTCTCACCAATCTTCGATGCTCGCAAATCTCCGTCACTCGAAATCTTAACTTCTCTACAACTGTAGTTGTTCTACCTAAGTCTTTATCGCTAGTGAACGCGCACAGCCGCGACTCTCTTCAGTGAAATGTCACGACGGTTTGGCCCTTGTCAAAAGTTGCCTTAGGGACCCTCTAGTCGACCTCTATCTATCACCGTAAACCAGACCTTACATTCGAATCGGCAATGAAAGAGTTAATTTTATACATATAGCGCCATATAACCATTTGATGAACCAACTTATTACCAATCTATTCAATTTCCACCCACCAGCAGGTTATCATCAAATTAGGAACACTCCTATCGAGCCTCAATTGATAGCTCACCACTTGAGGTGTCTTCTTGCACGCCTGGACACAGTGTTGCAACCAACACTTACTCCACCAGCGAGAAAATGGCAGAGCCTACTACTAAAGAACAGCCTGCTCGGCCTCTTGAGGTTTCACGAGTTGAAAGTACCAACATCGGAGACGTCGAAAATCACATCAGTCTTCCCGTGGAGAATCTCGTTTACGACGACGTCGATGAAGAGCCGGTCGTCCATCTTCGAACATGGATCGCGCTGGCCTCCATGTTCCTGATGAATTTCGTTCAGACATTTGCACTCCAAGGCCCTCCCTCCGTCGTAAGCAGTTTCCCTCCCCCTTGCGAGGTGCAAGCATCAAAGGATTGATCGACTAACCATGAAACCGAAGCTCTCGTACATTGGCACCTCCCTCAATAACGTTCAAGCCCAGACTTGGGTTCCCAACTCCCTCGCACTCATGCAAGCCGTCGTCTCTCCGCTCTTTTCCTCTGCATCTGATGTCTTTCAGGCGCGCAAGTGGCTTCTCGTTGGGACTTCGGCCATTTCGTTGATTGGCGCAGCCATTGCCCCCGGTTCGACAGATATTTACCGGCTGATCGCAGCTACGGTGCTCATTGGTGTTGGCTTTTCGTCCGTAGGGCTGGCCTTTGCCGTCCCGAGTGAGATCTTGCCGCGGAAATGGAGGCCTAGTAAGTTTGACCACTCATCCGAGCGCCGCAGGCTTGGGGGAGCGTCATGTGTTGACACTTTGGTTATAGTGTCCCAGGCAGTAATGAATATTGCCGCTTGTCTCGGTGCCGTAACCGGCCCATTGGTTATCGGGGCATTCACCAAGGCGGATGAGATGAATGGTTGGAAGAATTTCTATGTATGCCAATAACTATCCTACCTGAATATATGACCAGCACTCTAAACATCAATAGTGGGTGCAAATGGCCCTCTGGGGCGCCACGGCAATAGGAATCTTCTTTGGCTATCGGCCCCCAAAGCGACATACTCGACTCGACCACCTCTCCATCTGGCAAAAGCTCACGCACCTGGATCTACCGGGGTTTGGTCTACTCACAACTGGGCTCACTTTGTTCCTAGTCGCTTTGAACCTCGGAGGCGGTTTATTCTCATGGACAAACGCCCGTGTGCTGTCTCTGATGATCATTGGATTGGTAATCATAGTTTGCTTTGGAGTGTACGAGTGGAAAGGTACAAAGACAGGCATTCTGCATCATGAGCTCTTCCAAGGAGGGAAAGCAGCTGGCCGCACGTTTGCCCTCTGCATTGTCCTCATGTTGATCGAAGGCATACTATTGTTCTCATATGTCATTTTCTATCCTATCATGTAAGCGTCTCGATCCCCTTTCATGGTCTCTTCTCATCACAATCAACCTGACAATGCCGGGTAGGACATCTCAGCTCTTTGAAAAAGATCCTTTCCTCCTTACCGTCAGGGGCCTGCCTTTCTGGGTTGTCTCCGGCTTGTCCACCGCCGTGTGGGGTTACTGGAGCATGCGGCTCGGGACCGTTCGCACGCCGCTCTTCACCGGCTTCCTAATCTACACGGCCGGACTTGTCGGCCTCGCCACCATCAGGCCCCGCGACGATCTCAGATGCCTCATATTCGCCGGCCTCGCCGGTCTCGGCTTCGGCGCCCCGCTAGTCCTGATCACAGCGGCCGTCCAGCTCTCGACGCCGCACCACCTGATCGCCACCGCCACCGCCGTAGCGACCTCCGCCCGGGCGGTTGGCGCGACAGTCTTCACGGCCATATACAGCGCTGCTTACGGCTCCGTTATTGGTGTGAAGTTGCCCAATGGCATCACTAGCGCCGCAATCAAGACGGGCCTCGAGGCTGACTACGTCCCCTCGTTCATTGGCGCCCTGACATCGCAGAATACCACAGCACTATACGCGATTCCAGGAGTCAACTCCACGATCATCGACGCGGTCATGGGAGCTGAGAACCAGGCGTATGCTGACTCGCTGCATGTCGTCTACTATATCGCGATTCCTTTCGGAGTCGTGGCGTGTTTCATTTGCTTCTTCCTGGGCGATCTGCGCTCGACTATGAACTACCGGGTCGATGCACCCGTAGAGAATCTGACGGCTAGGAGGCACCCCGCTGAAAAGTAAGCAACTTGAAGGCTTTGTATCATAAACGACTGGTGCCTTGTACTGTAGGACGTGAGAAGAAGGAGAAAGGGAGAAATACGACGTTGTCAAACGCGCCAAGCCGAGGCTTGCATATTGCTTTTTTTATTTTGTGTAGTCAGGATTCTGGCTGGTAAACAAACTGATTTTAGTTGCTTTTAGAGCTGCTTTGAGTCATCATCTATCCGGTAGCCAGTTTCGTTCCTGTATATCCATGGTGTCTTCAATTTATGTGTACTGGATTCCCCCCAGAAAGACGATTGACAGGCTCGTTTGGAACATCGTGAAGTCAATCCGTAAGTAAGTTGCGAACTTGTTGTACTATCTTGACATTGATTTCACTGCTCAGTCATGCACTTCTGAAGCACACAGAGCTTCCACGACGCGTTCAGATGTTGCCCAGAGCTCCTGCGCAAGCTTCTCGTCACTGGCATCGCCAGTAAGCGCCTCTATCAAGCCCGGAGGAACCAAGAATGCGCCCTTGTAGATATTCTTCTCAGCAAATATTTTAGGACTGGTACCTGCAAACAGCGCTGTTACAGCTCCTTCAGCTGGTGTCAGCCTGCCATCGAGAGCACCAGGTTCATTCCCCGACAACCAGTTCATAACTCCATCTATGATTAGGAGGGTAATTATTAGTAAACGTAACCCTAAGTAAAGACCTTAAGGACACTCTATACCTGTATTGATTAGCCCTGGATGAAGAGCTATTGAAAAAGCATCGATGTTCGCCCTATCAAAGTTCTTCTGGAGCTGTCTTGCAAATAGAATGTTTGCGAGTTTTGATAGACCTTTGAGCAGCAGTTAGTTCAGAACAGATGAATGACGACTGACATCCCATCCGGAACGAGTGGCAGGATTTCTCACTGTATCGAGTGAAGTCTGCACCGCCAATTATGGTAGGCTCCATTTCGGCGTTGAAACTATCTAAGGAGTCAAATCGAATACCAAGAGGGAGGGTTTTATATGATGTTGCTGCGATCTACGATACAATCAGCCAGAGCATCGAACAACGTAACGGATCATTCATACTGTCACGACCCGAACATCCCTAGTGATCTTCGCCGTCTGCTCCAAGAGAAGCATAAGTGTTTCTGTTAAGACGAAGGGACCAAGATGACTAAGAAATTATTATGTTATCATAGAAAATGAGATAGTCAGGGGAAAACTAACTTGGTAGCGAAAGAAACCGAGATACCATCGGCATTCAGCACCAGCGGCATCGAGATACTAAAGAACATATTAGATTTAGATATAACACGGAGCTTATATAGGGAAAGATATTTTACATAGCAGCATTATGAACCAAGATATCCAACCTGCTCTCCGACTTTAGTATCGCCTGACCAGCGTCTTGGACAGCTTTCACATCCCCTAAGTCGGCGATAAAGGGGACTAGCTGATCTTCAGCAATATTTGGATTCGCCTTTTTCATCTCGTATATGGCTAACTGGGCCTTGGCTTTGCTTCGGGCTCCGATATATACCTTTGCGTTTTTGCTGGCTAGCTGGTAGGCTATATGGAAGCCCATCCCCCCTGGCGAGCTAGATACGTTAGAATGAGGAGATTAAACAAGAAGATGGCTAACAAACTTTGCGCCTGTCACTAAAGCAACCCTACCGGTCAAATTCGGTACGTCATCGCTGATGCGCCATTTCTACTGATTGATTAGCTGGGGTGGATATATCAAGACTCCGACACGTACCGTCATTCCTGTAACGCTGCTGGGCTGATTCGCCATGGTGCAGAGGTTCCAGGTTAGGGTAGGAAGTCTGTCGTCGCTGGAGCTAACGCCAATATGTTGGAACCAACAGAACATAATCCAATACAGGCCATCTTTGGACAATAAAGTTTTTTATATAAGGAGACTACGTTTCCGGCTAGACAAGGCTCGCATCGCATCGCATCACATCGCATCCGGCACAATATGTCGGTCGCAGTAAAGCGAGCCTAAATTAGACTAGGTGCTACTCGGGCTGTCGGCCGCCGCTAAATCATGTTTCACTTGCACTGTTAGGTAAGGCCAGGGCATAATCAGAAACTAGCTGGCGATCTCTGCCCAGATTGTGAGGTAACAGTACTTCACTGAATCGGCATCTAAAACTTGAAAAGTATGTTGACGGGAGCTTGCACGAGCTTCGTTTCCTTAAGCTTTGCTACCACTGGATCTCTTCACCTCGCACATGTGCTAGCTCCTGTCAAATTGTCTTTGATCAGATTAGAGTGAGCATGAGGCTGGTTTAGCTATCTTCTTCGTATGCGATATCTATTGGCTGCATTTGCCTATGAACTGCAAATTGTGAGAAAAAACAGCTGCGAGGCCTGATTTTGCCTGCTCGGAGCCCCTGTCTGGAAGTATCGAAGCGTAAGGAGGCTCATTTATCTTGTCAGCTGGATTGCATGTCGGCAAGCAGAAGTTTTCAGAGGCAATTAGCACAACAAGGCCGGCATCCCAATTTGCCGTGTCATTCGCATGATCACGGTTTTCTTGTTGAGGCATGTGTGCAGCCATGCTCTTGCTCTCGAAGTCGATGGAAGTTGAAGCTCGCGCGAGACTGTTGATCGCGCCGGCTTCCTAGCCTATGCCCTCGACGGATAGTGTGTAGAAGACGTCGCCACCAACGTGCCGTAGAGTTGTGATGGAGCACCATTCATATATCTAGGAAGGGACATTACTAGTCTAATTTGCACATAGTCAACAGCAGGGGTGCCGATAAGAGCACTACCGGATCCTGTTTGTAAGACTTCATATTATTCGCCCATCGTCATCGTCAAGTCCTCCCACGTTCCGTGAAGCATATTGCCAAATAGAAATATGATCCTACCTGGGGTAAAGCAGATAGAGCACTCAGTCATCAAAGTCATGACCATACACCGGATCCGGGAAAAGCCAAAGTTAGAAAGCGTGAGATCTTGGCACTGTTGGCAGTGTCACTTTGCGTCAAACTAGAGACTGTTCCTATCAGCGGAATCTTGCCACGTCGCTAGCACTGAGGAAGGTGATATTGACTGAAAGAAAAAAGAGGTACACCTTGAAAGCACCATGCAGTAACTAGGCTACTACTGTGCACAACATCCTCGGTTTTTGAAATGTACCAAGACATACCAAATACGGGTGTTAAGACTCAAAAATATATCATTAGCCGAACCTGAAATAATGGGCAGATTAGTAAACGTATCACAGATAGCGAGTAATGGGGATATAATGTGTGCTCGGTCGTAGGTATTGACCTATGCTGGAGAAGGACGCTATGTCTAAGACTGGTCCCAGCCGGTCTAAACACAACGGTCTGTCGGGTAACATAACTTACATAGACAGCTCTTAATTGTGCGTAACGTCCTTATGTAGTTTTCCTGGCTCCTCTATTAGACGATTCACCCTAGCCCTGTATAATGGCAGGCGGATCTGGCGAGCAATTGATTAGAAATCCTGGCTCTCGCTAATTCTGAGGCATGTAAGTTGCTGTATGGCTACTTATTAGTGATTGACAAGGGCGTTTAGGCATCAACGTGAAGCCATGGTCTCTACTTATGTTTCTGAGTTTCTCAGACGTGGGAACCTGACTTCAAACACGATGTCCGACTAATAGTGTAATTGCCCACAATACCCAACTCGCAAACGTAAACTGCATATCATCATTTCTCACAACCATCATACCAGGTTAGGGTTCAAACAATGGAGACCAACAAAAATGTCTCAATGAAGAAGGAAAAGGAGGAGAGAGAGAGACCAAAAAAAAAAAAAAACGTACAACACCAGGGATTCGCTGGTCGTCACCGACCCAACTACTAGTCTAGCCCTCAGCAGCTTGTCAATTGGCAGAGCGAACGGGATGCCGAATTCTCTACTGGGTATGGTCGTACGTGTTAGTTTTCGTTCGAGTTCTGGCTCTTATTGACTGGACAAGTCTTCTGGCCCTGGTCATCACGAGGCTACGCCTGGCTTGGAATGTTGAGTATCCACATCCCGCAACAGAAGGGGTGATCCGTCATCAAACATGACCCGTACAATAAAGTGGATTATGGGATCCTAAGATTGTAAGTATTCGACAGTTGACACACATCGGATTAGTAGTAACAAGGGCAACCAGATCAGAGTCATTCCGGTAAGCCAGGCCCTGAGTGAAGATATACAGAGTGTTCACCAGCCTAACTATTCTAGTTCATCTGTGTAATCCGAAATCTTAGAGGACACTATAGAAAATAAGGGCTCAGTCAGAATACTATATGACAGAAAACCGAGCGCAGGCGTGCCTGTAATTAAACCTAATAATTAGAGAAACAATTTGAGCATGGTAGAAAAGGAGTTATAGCTACAAAGCGACCGAAACATTACAATGCTTATTACCACCTGCACTCCTCGTTGTCATACAACTAATCTACTGTCCTGACACACCCTTTACACCTTTTAGACACGTCGTTAGAGGGGCCGGGTCGTACGTAGGTCGCATTTATGCGATCTTGAATTGCACGCGCTTGAAACCGTCATGGTAGTTCAGGGCATCCCGGCTCTGCGTCATTATCCTCTGTATAGTTTATCAGAAGCCTCGAACGAATCATTGACGGCGGACAGGGAATGCCTCATCCGAACGGTCCAGACAATGCAGTAGTTGACATGGGTAGGAGATGACGGCGGACAAACCCGAGACCGAGACCGAGTGTGGATCTCATCGCTTTCCCCACAGCGTTCTTGGCATACGGCTGAGCCATGACACCTCACAGCGACAAAGACACTTTGGGTATCCCTCGCAGTCATGCAGACTGTATCAGCTTTTATTTCTATATTCTACATCTAGCTGGGCCCGGTCGTCAACGATAAAGAACAGAGCTGGGTTCACATCTAGGAGCAAAGTGCATCGTGTCTTTCTACTTCATCAGACGGCACTCCGAGTAACAAGCAACTGAATATTGAAAAAATCTGGAAATTTTTGTTCGCACATTCCACCTCTGAAAATACAAGTATTCCTCGAAGCGCCTTCCTAGCATTGTCCAATTGCGAATCCTCCTGCTTTGAAGTCGGTAGTGACTTATGTCTTAGCCTTTCAGATAATGGCACAGATGACTAGTACGAAGAGCAGATCTTTTGCAACAAGGATGCTTGAGGCAGCTCCGCTGGAAGCGGCACCTGGAGATGAGGTTTGGGATACAACAGACGACGCTGTTGCCGGGATAGCAGTGGAAGAAGCTGTGTTGATTGGCCAAAACCAGTTACTCGTAGCCGTAGCAGCGCCTATAGATGCGCACAGCGAAGCCGCGGCGCTCTGAGCCTCGATTACTTGGCCGACATTGCATTTCGTAAATAGGCACGATCCGGCGTCACTGGCAACTGCTCCCTGATTGTTGGAAGAACACCAGCAGGCCGCGTCGGATGCGCTACAACCGACCTGGGAGACAGCACTCTCCCAGCAGGGTGTCTAAAAAGAGGCAGTGTTAATGAAGCTTGGACAAAGGCAAAGCCGCAATAGCAATATAGTATTTCGACTTACAGCGCATTGGGGCTGCCCTGGGAAGTCCTGAGCGGTGCCAAAAGAAGCGAGGAGAGCAAGACCTAACAGATTAATTTGCATGGCTGTTCGGAATTGAAGATACGTTTGTGCAGTAGCCGCACTAAAACAGCATTGACTGGGGTATTTCCTTTTCCTGAGGCAAGGAGTTGTCGTTTTCCCTGGAGTAAGAGGCACAACAATATGTGTCGACGCTCTCCGCTTATATACCAGTCAAGGGAGCCTTATCAAACCGCGAAAGCTTGTTATCCTTGGGTGCCAAGAGTTCTTATGCATCTCGGTGTCGCTTTTGACGCGTCACTGCAATCAGCGAATGCGAAAGGGGAGGCCCGGCTTGTGGAGGCGCTTGAAACCCAAGTCCAAATCTAAAACACATACACGGTTCGACGCGTATACGCCGTATAAACCAGGAGGCAAGGACAAGTACTGACCAGCGAGACATAGCTTTCTTAAAACCTAAAGCTACTATCATGTCTTCGCGTCTTGTTTTCTTGGATATGTTTGCTGTAGTCTGCTCGCCTCCCAGCTCATCTCCCATTTTGCTTTCGAAGTGCAAGCTTCTTCCTCCCCGTTGAATCCTTTTTCATCGATTTTGTCCACGATATCGCCTAGAATATACAAAGACAACATGGGGCTCTTCACTAATCGGTACAAGATAGCAATTCATGTCATTCAGTTCATACTAATCATCACTGTCCTTATCTTGTCCGCCGTACGCCTTCTAAAACCAACCCCAGGTGCTCCAAGAACACGGGCGAACACAATGGCTCTCGGCATGGTATGTTCATATATGGCCATATTTGGAACAATGTCTTAGGATGCTTTTAAGACTGATCCTCATTCACAATAGAGTGCAAAATCCCTTATCATCATGTCCTACCAAGTCTTGAGCGAACATGTTCACGCATTTAAGAAATGGGCCAGCCTTAAAGCATATGTGATTCTGAACGCTCTCGAGATCGTCTTCTGGGCTGCGGTTGCCTTCTTGATGATCCAAGCGAATTCGCAGTTCTGCGTTGGCCTAAGCTGCACTCTCAGCTGGATTGTCATCGTTCTAGCTATTATATTGAGGTACGAGTTCTGGCATATTTTCTACACCCATCACTCTTTGTTCACCATGCATTGGGCACAAGTTTAACTAGTCATCACAATCTAGCACCCTGGCTAGCTATATGACAGTGGTTACATATTTGGATTTACGTTACTTCAAACAATTCGGACAGCACCGCGATTCCCGGAAGGAGGAAGACCAGAAGGCTCTGTGGCCAGCCGACCCTATCATGATGCATGATAGGGAAATGCAAGGAAGGGCGGAACGACATACGACACATGTCAGCCAAAATGGACGTAGAGATCATCCGAGTCTCAGAGAGTCTCGAAGCCCGGGCTACCCTGAGCTCTCAAACAAACGTGGAGTTCACAGAGGGCGTCGGATTTCCGTAGGACAGAAGAACCATACATACGAGAGTCACTCGCATCATTCCAATCGCCGACACTCCTCTGGCCATCCAAGGTACCACCACCACCAACCACTCCAGCAATACCACCACCAACACCGACATCACCAACAACAGAACCAACGACAGCAACATCACCACCGACACCATAGGAGAACTAGCAGTCAAAGAAGATACTACGAAGAAAGGCTGCAAGTCAGTCCACCGAGATACCCCACAGAGAGCCTGTTGGATTATTATTCGAACTAAGAACAAAGCACTACCGCAGGAGTTGGCTTCATAGAGCTTTGGCTAGCATTAAAACATACAGGGAGGGGGAAATGAGTCAGGCTTGCCATTTTCCTAAAAAGCAGACATGTAGATATCGATATTAATACGACCATAAGAACAATCCAACTAACAGCACTTGTTGAGGAAAGAAGTGATTTTCAACTTCCATTCTACGATCGCCATCCCAGCCTACAGCAGCAGCATCAATGCGAGACACTTAGCACCTTCCAGTACCTCACAAGCATACTGGGCGAGGACGAGGGACCCTTGGAGGCCACTAGTTATGGGGTCATGACTGCTGCGCATATTGAAAGTCGCACATGTCTGTCCCTCAGTCTGAAAGGCGGGGCTAGCCGTCAGTGAAGACAGGCGCGGCACTCAATTCTGGAGGCAACCCTCATTCAAGGAAGGGGCAACCAGTCTCGCACTATCAACAATTTTCAATGACAAAAGTCGTGTACAAAGCAATATAGCATTATGTGACAAAAAAGGAGCTCCACTCAGCTCACTAAGCACTGACAGGGGTCTTCCGTACGTGTATATATAACGCCTACGAGCACCTACATGTCTTTTGTAAGATCTATATAGTTAACAGAACTTATCACTACCATTCATATGCTCGTATCGGCTATCTACAAATCGTCACACATTAGCCAGGAAAGTTCCGTGTTAGACTAGGATAAGTTTAGATAGGAGAGCGGTGATCCCTGCCTGAACCTGGATTTGGACACGTTGATCCCTTGTTCTTTTGGTAGCAGGACTAGCCTGCCATCAGAGTAATCTGAAGAGCATTATGACAAAAGAAATTGTCACCTGACTACTACAATGATTCTAAGTAGCAGCCAGTCCTGCCGCATTGGTGCTCGCATCAACATGCTCGCGAGACCGAATACTGGAAGCAGCAGCAGCACAACCACCATCTATCATGACTGGATACGTCGACCGCAAGTTTGTTTATACTAGGCTGTCTGCTCAAGCAGGATTAACATGTGAGAAACGAAGCCGCGGGAAAACAGACGATGAACGAGCCAAATTACGCGGAAGAAGTTGCACAGCCCGCCCGCTGTGATCGATGCACAACTCAATAACAACGCTGCCAAGTCTCTGGCATCATTGGAGCCTCAAAATTCCAATTTCGATGTGATCGCAGCATTGGAGGAAAACGTTATGTTTTCGCCGAACGATAAGTCCAGTGCTAAGGCAGTTCCCCAAGGACCTTATGCAAACAACCCAGCTTTCCCCAGGACCAGGACGGAAGAGAAGATCATGGTGGAACGTCGTCACGTAGGTCGACAGAAGCGACAAAACTTAGAGTCAACACAGTATCAACAGCTGCTCAAGCAATACAATCAGCACATGGAGATTCAAGCTAGCGGCCGACATGAGCAAAGCAGCTCTCTCCGAAAAATCTTTGTCTCCTGAGTCTATTCTCGAGGGCATGCCCTGCCTTGAATTCGGACAACGGCTAAATGATACTTTGTCAATTTCTTATCGCTAGGCTTCTGACAAGTGGATCAGGAAGAATTGCAGACGCTGTCGGCATCCTTCAGTCTCTTAATGAATGTCTTAATGGCACCTAGCTTGCGCCCATGTCTCGCCGCGGGGCATGTCTTGTTTCGTATTTGCGCTTCAGGACACTAGCACCTACCGATAGATCAGAAGTGGTAGCAAACTGGAGGAATACGATTTCCCCCACGGTGCTGCTGCCGTCTCTGCACAATCACGTTCTCATCCTGCGATACTCCGCCGCTTATTCACGATCAGCTTCAGACATCCGACGCAGCAGGTTCAACCCAGCCAGAAGACGCAGTTCTGGGTAGGTAGAAGGTTGTGGTATGCATCGGGCTATTGATACATTTCTTTTTGTTTTAAGACCTTTGGCTACAGTCTTGGCAATTCCGAATACAATCTTCTGATCCTAATAAGGGTAGTTCCGGTTTTGAACCGCTTCGCAATGGGTTCGCCACAGAGTAGCGAGACCGAGACCGAGACCGACCTGACATATTCATTCATATAAGTTGCCTTGAATGGTCCACGCCCGGTGCTGTTTTCTTCTTCATTTGATACATCCTTTCAGTCTAGTCCCTGGTAAGTAATGAGAGATGACACAGGCTTGAGGTGCCTTCAATGGCTTATCCGTGGGATCCAACTTGGCTCTAGTGCGCTTCTGCTTGCAGTCTACTCGTATTTCTTGGCAACATTAGCCGCACATGGATTTAAGATACACACCGACATTCGAGCTGTCGAAGGGATTGCTGGGAGCGCTGTACTATATACTCTTTTAGGCGTCCTTCTGATCTGCTGCATGGGCGAGTTTCACTTGGCATCCGCTATAGCTATGGTCTCAGACATGGCCTTCATGGCTGCATTCATCTACTTAGCTGTTGCCAACAAGGATGGGGTCGGCAGCTGTCGTGGTGAAGTTGATACTCCCTACGGCCGCGGGCTAGCTAAGACTAAAGTCAAGGGGAGGAAGAGAGGCTCTTTGGCATTGCCTACTTATGGAGTAGCATGTAAGTTGCAAAAGGCTTGCTTGGCTGCTGCTATCATTGCGATGTGCGTGTCTGCTCCGTTATATCGGCATGGTCCCCGTATTATCACAAACGGCTAACTGTTGTCCAAAGAATATTATTTATCTTCTCAATAAGCATCAACTTTTCTCTCTCACGGTTTCATTACAAGAAGAAACGAGATAATAATAAGCATTATGGATACGGATTTGCGGAAAGGAGCCTCTTTCTAAGACCTCAGATCGGTTCACCACATGGAGCTCACGATGATCTTCCCAATCACGTCTTTCGGAGCGAAGTCAACACGTCTCCGAGGCAGTCGTTCGATCAAAATGTAGGAACATATGATGTTTTTGAACCGAGTGTCAATATGGTCATTCGTAAAGAAAATACCGAGTTTAGACGCCAGGACTGTCAACCTCTATACCCAGTTTGACACAACTTCCTAAATAGAAAATGTAAATTCTAGAAATAGACTCCAAGGCCTATTTGTATTGCATGGAAAGTATCGATGTCTTGATACCCATCATCTCCCCATAGTAGCATATCCCGCGGTAGAGCGAAAGAAATAATTTGTATTCCTTCTTTGCTATTGATGTCAAAGAGAAATGGAGCTTTCGAATCGCATACCACGCGACGGAATACCTACTCTATCTCCTTATCTCACAGACAGAAATTTGTACTAATCGAGGATAAGAAAAGAGTAGGAGTATTTAGTCAATAGTGTGACAAATAAAGATTATTAGTAAGGAGTGATTACCATCGTGACAATGAAAATGAAGCCTTAGAAGATAGCCAAGAGCCAAGTCGGCAACGAATTGACAGATCTCACGAGATGGAATTTAAGCGTCTTGGATTTGAGAATATAAGGATGGGTTGCAGCGTATTGTGGATTTGACACGATCTGGGAGGCAGGGAATGGGGCACTTGGTGAGGATCGAATTTTCTCACACTATACATGTAGATGCTTGGGTCCCAATGGACTCACGGTGTGCTTGTTCCGTATTCTGAAAATGGAGCCCTTTCCTTAGGTTGTCCCAATGGCAGTAGAGTCAGGCATACCGTGTTGAATAGCGGCATTGTGCTCTGCTTTCGCCCATCGATCCAACCCGTTTTTGTCAAGATTCGCACATGCGACTACCTCGAGAGCAGAGGGTCTTCCTATATGCCCTATACGTCGTCATCGTCTAGTGAACACTACTAGGGAATACCTGGCCTTTATAGTAGAGGATATACTAAAGCTATTTTGATATTTTGTATAGGGTATATAGACGAAAAATAAACAACTAGGGGGTAGATATCTTTCTAAAATAAGAGATAGAAATCTTTTAGTTTTTATATAAGAAAACTATTAAATTAGAATCTATAGGAATGAGCGCGGCGTCATTGATGGTTACCCACAAACTCTAGAGATTGAAGAAGTATTTACTGATATGTGTTATCGCAGGGTTAGGTCAGACGTATTGGACTGCCATGAAGAATAACCCGACCGTTGAGCGGCACGCGCTCTTCGGCACCGATGGCCGAGACGTGCTATCATCTCAGGAACTAATATGAGAAACTCGCCCAGCTGGTTCATTCTCTATACTAACTCGAGCAATATTCTGATTAGTGATATGAATTTGCATGTGTATAGCCCTAATGCCGGTGCCCCGGCGAAGGTAAGAAGCCATATTCACAGGACCTATTATTGCTCAGCGGGCTCACCGTGTCCAAAAACACCGACGGCTTTGACACCTACCGTAGTTCAAGCATCGTCGTGCAAGACTCAGTTGTGGTAAACAGATGGTACGTTCCCATGCGCAATATATTTCTGACGCGCGTTAATGAGGACGCAAAAATTGCGTATCCTTAAGCCCAATACAACCTCCATGGTTGTCCAGAATCTCTCCTGCACGGGATCACATGGCATATCCGTTGGCAGTCTTGGCCAGTACGAAGGGGAAGTCGACATTGTTGAAGACATCTACGTCTGTAACGTATCAATACTTAATTCCATTGATGGCAGCAGAATCAAAGTATGGCCAGGTAGCCCAGCGGGAAGCGGCTCGTCAAGCGGAGGTGGAGAAGGTCTTGTTGAAAACATTACGTACGAATTTCTATGCGCCACCAATAACGATCGTTACTCCCGCCCAATTATCTGTTTGACATCCGTCAGACTGCGAGAGTCGCACTCATTCTAGGCAACTCCTATAGAACTCATTGCTCTGACCCAGTGCTATGGGGCTAAGAATCAGACTAAGTGCAACGAATATCCAGTGAGTGAAGAGTTCCCATTCTGAGCCACGTTAGATGGCCTGTGACGGGCCAGGACAACAAGTACTAGAAGAAAGTTCGGATTTGTATCGTCGTAATCCTCCCTGCTTATACAAGATGTCGTGTTCAAAGACTTCTCTGGCTTAATGTCTAACAAATATGACATGAAAGCAGCTGGTTAGTTTTTGGACTTACTCCTTTGGACACCGGTAGCGCTACCGTCGACTGCTGTAGCAGCAGTATAGGCAGCGGCATTATCATAAGATGTGCCCTCCCAAGGCTCTGTTCCGTCACCCCAATAGCGGAAGGTGCATGTTGCAGGATCGAATGTTTGGAATAGAGGGCTAAAAACAGGATCCATAAAGCCGCCGACGAAAATATGGACACCCTTGACATTCTTTTTTGCTTCAAGATATGCCTTGACATGTATCATTGGGTCCTTAGGGAAAAGCTCTCCAATTTCAAGCTTTGTGTAATCCAAGCACCAGTCGCTGGCGACGTATCGTGCCACACCCTCTGCTTCGCATGCATCGATTAACGCTTTTTGCCCGTCAACCATGAGCTTATCGTCACCTAGATATGAGCAGATAACGACATCACAGCCCTTGGCAAAGGCGTGGACTTTATCCTCCTCGAATGGACTACCCTGGAAGATTTGGACCTTGGGAGCCGAAGTAATGGATGGGATGACTTTACTAGGATCCCGAGCATATCCTCGAAGGATCACATTGGGGTTCTTGATGAGATGAGTGGCAAGCAAGCGACCAAAATTCCCGGTGATTCCGGCCAAACCCACAGTGACAGCCATATTATTTCTGTTTTGATTCGATCCAATGAGAGATTTCTCTATTTCAGTACTGTTGTAGCACTTGATGTTTAACTCGAATGATATTGAGGTCGAAGGTCGCTGCAGTGGTCATATATATATGTATATGTATATTCTGCATGGAACAAAGCTCTCGACACTGATCAAATATCCCGCCGTCCGTCCTGTGGGGCCGTTGTGGCGGACAATTGGCCGTGGAAAGCGCCTGCCGGGGTCGCCACACGGTGTCCGAATTTGTCCGGACAAAATTTGTCTCGGAGGTAGGTGGAGCATCAGTAAACATGTAGCATCTACTCGTTTCAACAGTCTTTGAAATCAGAGAAACAAACAACAAATTTCAAATCACTTTTGATTCAATTGAATTGCGGCCGTGTCGCCTGATTCATGTACGACACAATACCGCGGTCCGTTCTGCAGCCCCATTGCCACCCACTATAGCCATTCCTCTTGCATCGTATTACAAATTACTCAGACCTCTTCATCTCTTATGGATCCCCAAATCAGCGCCCCATTGCTGAGAAATTCGGTGCCGTCAATGTTACACGAGCTCTCTGGCCGGTTCACAGTGTTTATTGTAATCGCACAATCCGACTCCTAACCAGCTCGCTGATGTTATGAAACTAACCGCAGATTAATTCTTTCTCTTTAAATGAGGTGGTGTATGAACGGCAAATCCTGACTGCCCGACAGCTTGTCATACTTTCGAACCAGATGCGAGGATCACGATTTGTTCTCCACAAGCTACCCCAAAGCATCACAAGACCATGCCTAGCAGACCTCATACCTAAACAATGGACTAAAGCTCCCATAGTTTTCTCGAAGACTGCAAAATAGGATGGAAAAGAGACTTCTCAGCAGAGAAATCGCGCATGAACGTTGACCCATGGAGACTTATAATACAGGGTTCCAAACCCAGGATCTATATACTCAATAACTCTACCATCAATGCTTCAGGATACATATGCTGCAGAGCATTCAGGTGATCAATGTTGTTAGGCCTAGGTTTGGTGTGACTGTCACTACAAATGTATCTTAGTTTCCCGTAGCTCATACCTACTTTAAAAGTTACAGCTCTTCGGCAGAGAGTAGATAATAGATGCTGGCAGAATCATTATATCCTTATAGCTATGGAGTAAGTAGTAATCGTGACTGTCTAGAAGGCATTTCGGGGCTTGTAGAGCTGAAATGATCGCCATAATTATTAAAAGACTTGAGGAAAATATCGCCCCCGGTTTGGATGGATGCGTGGAGATAGTGGGAGCAACCATGGTTTCTTGGGGTTCTCAGGGGTTGTCGGTGAACAGCCACGATGATGGAGTAAGAATGGCTAGCAAATCAGCACGGAAGGCCACCAGACTACTAATTCGTTAGTCTAGTAGTACGCATTAATATACTTAGCGCACGTCGTTGACCTGCACCCCGGAATGTCACAGACGAATTAGGTGCATTGAGGTAGGAACTAGTGTTGCAACACTTAACGCCTCTTAGACATGCGAATGGTGGGCTCACTGTTGCTAAGACTTAAGGATACAATGCAACATGACCACACTCTGATACTGGCACCGATCGAGTCTAGGTTCATATTCTAACATCTCTTTCTTGGAAATTGCTCTTGCTTGCCCAGCATCTCACGAATTTCTTGTTACAATACCCACTAGACTTTGATAAAATACCATGTCTATTCCCAAGACCATTCGTTGGGGCATTCTCTCTACTGGTGCCATTGTACTGACATTTTGACCCATTCCCTTCTACATCAACTAGTTAGGTGCGATATACTTGTTTACGATATTTAGTACCAAAGACCTCTTGCTAAGCCACAGCACTCGGGGAGTTACAAACCTCAAGCACACTGTCGTGGCAGCGGCAGCCTCTTCCGATAGATCGAAAGCAGAATCGTTCCTACGCCAAGTCGGCGCGCCACCTTCTGCTCGCGCTTATGGATCTTACGCGGAGCTTGCTAATGACCCTGATGGCGATATTTAATATATCGCTACACCTCATTCGCATCACTACCAGAACGCCATGATGTGCCTCGAGGCCGGTAAAAACGTCTTATGCGAGAAGTCGTTTACTGTCAACGCCCAGCAAGCACGAAAGCTGGTTGATAAGGCCCACTCCAAGCGGTGTTTCCTCATGGAAGCGACAAGATACTTTCCATTAGCGTCGTATGTACGCGAGCTGATCACAACGAACCAGAATCGGAACAGTTGCAAGAGTTATGACGGACTGTAGCCTAGCCCTCAACCCAGAGGAATCGTTTAGCACCGGGGAGCATAGAATGGTCAACCTAAACCTGGTGGCGCCCTTCTCGACCTGGGTATCTACAGCTTGGCTTGGCCATTTCTAGCTCTGTTTCATTGCCAGTCGCCCCAGAGTCGCAAAGCACCCAAATTCCTTGCGACAATGATAATGGTTTGTCTATTCGTGTGATTCCGGAATCTACATTGATGTATCCCCTTTCGTCCCGGTTGCTCACGCTTTCCTACACCTAGTACGCGCCAAATCAGGCCGCAGACGAAGCAACAACGATCCTCTTATCGTTTCCACGATCTGAATCAGCGGGTGGTGAAGCTCATGCCGTGGCCACATCTTCAATTCGGGTCGAGACTGCATCACGTGTCGATCCCAGTCCTCCCCCTACAGTGCGAATTCAGGTGTCGTTGGGGGAGATCCAATTGTTCCCTTGTGCTCTTAATCCAAACGAATCAAAACTCCTCTTTTGGGATGGCACCGTGGAGGAGAAAGATTGGCCTAAGCCAGGTCCCGGCAAAGGGTCAGGCTGGTACAACGGGTTTGCAGGTAATGCCAACCCAGAGGGTGAGGGGCAGGGTATGTTCTGGGAAGCGGATGAGGCCGACCTTGCCCTTATCGAAGGGAGGAAGGAGGGCAAGTACCTGGGACTTGAGAAGACAGTTCTCATTATGGAGGTCATGGACTAAGCCAGGCGGCAAGGCGGACTAGTCTATCCCCCGAAAATATTGAGACTATCGAGTATCCCACCCAGCTTTGACTAGCATAATCTCCAGGTAATTTCTGTCTGAAAGACGAGAAAAGCTTTGAGGCCTTTCCCATTTCCAATGGCTCTCTGTATGTGGCTTCCATGCATACTCACTTTACGAGCAAATCTTGACTCAAATACGACTAAATGTTGAGGGAATTATAGTAAATCACTCCGATAATAGCCAAGCAAAGCTCTTCATAAATATGCGCCATGTCGACAATTTTCATTAGCCAGTAAGTCTCAGCAGACATCAGCAAGAAGTTGCAAGGGAGTTAGAAACGTGGTACAGTTCAGCAGGGCCACTCTCCTACGCAACAGTCTTGCAAAAGGAGGCCAGGATCAGCAATAGACTTGTAGACGACCTGTAGACAATCCCTATGCTTGAACTAGCAAAGTTGGTAACTCTGTATGTAGTCTTGGCCTATCCGCTTAGTCCCAGTACCAGGGCTCTACGCGCAACACTCCGCTAAACATGCTTCTAAGCTGCGGGCTCTGGACGGAAATGAAACAAGCAGTGACATTCGGGTCGGCGTCCGCTTCGCACCGAAAATGGGTCTCGCCAGACCTGCGCTTGCTAATCTTCCATTTGCTCGTGTACACTGTACATGCAGCGCTAGTCATTTTTACTTAGAATGAGAGCATATTACTCGTATATTTAAGCAATCAACGTTACGTCTGATTGGCACTTTCTGTCATGAATATAGCTTGCTTCATATTCTTGAAGTTCTGCAAAACAAGAAATACAAAAGGTCTAGATCTTGCGACTCTCGTTACCAGAAAAGACGGCAAGTACAATCGATTGTCTGAGCTCTATTTCTTGACAAACTATGTCTCGAGCGCTTCTGATCACCGGCGCCACAGGTAAGCAAGGAGGCGCCGTTGTCAGAGCTCTTGCCGCCAAAGCCGACTTCCAAATCCTTGCTGTTACTCGAGACCTTTCCTCCCAGTCAGCACAGCGCCTGGCCAAGTTCCCGAACATCAAACTAGTCACAGGCAACCTTGACGACTGCGGTGAGATTTTCAAGGCTGCGAAAACTGTCAGCGATGAACCTATCTGGGGCGTTTACAGCGTGCAGGTAAGAACAGCTGGTGTACTGTATTGTTCCCGACTAGCCAATGTTTCAAGATCCCCGCCTTCAACAGTAAAGGTCCCATTATTGAAGAGAAGCAGGGAAAAGCACTGATCGACGCGGCTCTTAGGAATGGCACTAGGCATTTTGTGTATTCCTCAGTCGACAGTGGTGGCCCTCGATCAATTGAAAACCCGACCGACATCCCACATTTTGTCAGCAAACATCGCATTGAACAACACTTGATTAGTAGCTCTAAAGGCACTAATATGGGTTGGACAATTCTACGACCTGCAGCTTTCATGGAGAACTTCGACGGTGGTTTCGTTGGCAAGGTCTTTGCTACCAGTTGGAAGCTTGTTGTTCGAAGACCTCTTCGACTCATTGCGACAGATAATTGGGGTCTTCGGTGCTAAGGCCCTTATGGATCCAGAGACATATAAAGGAGAAGCTATTTCTCTTGCTGGGGATGAGTTAAAGTACGACGACATGGTTACAATCTTCAAGGAGAAGACTGGGTCGCCGCCACCTTCAACCTTTAATTTGATGGCCAGATTTAACCTACGAGAGAGTCAAGACCAGCAGCAAGTCACAAGTCACAAGTCACAATACTGTCACGGGAGACGCGCGTGTGTATGGTATCACCACTCAATTTCCTTCTCGCGTCATGAGATGCGATGCTACGAAGGCTGTATCTGTATGTAGCGTAGTGTAGTGTAGTGGTGGGTTCGGTACATGTACAACGGACAGGAGCACCCTCCTCCTGCGGCCATGGAGGAGAGCGCCCTGCGGAACAGCTTCCGGCCAATCTGGCAAGAACGACGCAACACGTCGCCCGGCTGGGGCCGTCGTGCTTTCCCGCGGAGGCCTCAGCCCCCTTGGGAAGTGACGGAACCCCCAGACCGTTCGCGCGAAGAGAACGCTCTGCTGAGCCTACTTGAGGATGTTGCGGCCAATCTGGCAAGAACGACGCAACACGTCGCCCGGCTGGGGCCGTCGTGATTTCCCGCGGAGACCTCGGTCCCCTTGGCAAGTGACGGAACCCCCAGACCGTTCGCGCGAAGAGAACGTTCTGCTGAGCCCCTCGAACTATGTTACATGATGATCACACAGACCCATCACGGGTTGTTTGTACAGCTCCTCCTCCTTCCCTCCTTCCTTGCCAACGCCGTCCAACAGTGTACAAGTACACGTCCCTTCGGGTTGCGTGCCGCGGGACGCCTTGCGAATCCCTGCTCCTTCCTCCGACTGTTCCTGCACAGCACCGCCTCTGTCGATGTGGTCGTCGTCCGTCTTTCGCCTCTTGCATTCACTCGTGTTGTGGTCGTGGGCATCCTCCGGCATGCTTCTCTTGTGGCTGCCGCCGGGTTGTACTGGAGTGGGAGGAGCAGGTGGAAGTGGTAACAGGCTCTTGAGCTGCGACATCACATTCTGGATGATGTCTATCTGTGGGCACGCGAGTTGTAGGCTGCTTGGGTACTCGGACGGAGGCGGCGGCGGGATCTGTTGCGGGTCTGGCTTGTGGTTGGTAATGTTCATGAGGCCCGAGAAGCAGGGCCGGTCTTGTGCTGCTTGCTCCGCCTTACAGAAAAGAAGCTTGAGAGTGTAGTAGGCGTCGCTGCCTGCATTGTGAATGTCGTTTACGTTGTGCGGGACGCGGTAATGTAGGAGGAGCTTGGCCATGGTCTTGCCACCGTTGAGATAAGCCGCAAGGCCCCCCAGACCCTCCCAGACGCGTTGCGTATCAAACACAAAAATATTGTCGGGCGGTGCCCAGTTGGCAACCTCTTTCAAGAGAGTCAAGTCGCCCGAAATACTATGACCGCAGAGAACCACCACCTCGTAGTTGGCGACAAGGTCAGAAAAGTGTTGGTCGAGAATGGGGAGGAGGTCTCCCTCTGTGCGAAGGCTTTCGGACTTGCCGAAGGGAAATGACTTTGTGGAACGTTTCCTGAGACCCATAGTACTGTTCACGGTGTAATGATGGCTGGCAACTGGACCTATCGCGGGCTGAGTCGCAATGCCTAATTCATAAATGGCGCGTGTGTCTGGTTGGAACTCGGTGTCGAGCGAGGTGAAGACGATGGGTGCCGTGTGGCGGTTTTTCCAGAGAACACCTAAGTAAGATGCCTCCAGGCGCCTGCCATGTATGGCAGTCTCAGCCTTGGTCTCAGCCTTTGTTTTGGCGTTGTTGACCGCGGGGTTTGAGGGGGCTCCAGCCTTTCGCGTCATGATGACAAGACGAGACTGTCTGAGAAATGGATGAGAAACATTGTCAATTGAATCGGGGTTGGCGAGTGTACTTACATGGAAGGGAAGGGCCTGATGCGACGTGATGTGATGAGGCGCGATGCGACGCGACGAGATGCGAAGCGATGAGGTGGGCCGCGATGCGACAGTCATCAGGTGTTTTGCGCTGGAGATGAACGGAAAGAAGCGAGCCGAAGCGCGCGCTCTGCGTAGTTGAGCCGAAGCTTCATCTGTGGGATGATATTAGAGATATGATGATGGAGATGGATGAGTTGATTGTGTGGTTTGTGAAAATGTGTTGTGGGTTGTGGGAGGAAGAAGTGTGGAGGGGAGGAAAGGATGGAGGAGAAGAAGAAGGGTGGGGAGGGGGAAAAAGTGTGGAGGGGCAGCAAGGCGGGGAAGAGGGGCAGATGGGGCAGAGGGGCAGCGGGTCAAAGTGGGGCAGAGGGGCAGAGACAGAGGGGCAAAGTAGGGTAACACCTGGAAGCTGGAAGGGAAGAAGCTGCAGTCAAGGAGCTTGAGAAAGCAGCTGTAACGAAGGTGCTTGAAGGGAAAGGAATGGAGGAGCAGGAATCTGGGAAATCGTGCCGTATCTTACCTTCTTCAGAAGCGTGGCTTCGCTGTAGAAATCATGTGTTGGGTCTGGAGTGCGACCGATGGCGTGGAATACTGCAATGAACGCGCGATCAATGGGAGGAAGAGAAGATAAAATGACGAAAGCGGAGGTAGTGATGAAGAATTTCGTGGTGATTGTAGGTAGTGGTTATGGTTGTTAGGAAGGTGGAAGGATATCCCGATGAGAGAAGAGATGAGGTAAGGTAGGTAAGGTAGGTAGGTAAGGTAGGAGGATGGCGGATGACGTAGCACCTCAAGGCAGAAAAAATGTGATAAAATCACACAGCAGAAGGAGGGGAAGTGGCGCGGCGCAAAATGAAGGAGAAGAGGTGGACGAGAGAGGACTGGAAAGGAAAGGAATTTATCTTACCTTTGGACGAGGCGACTTGCGCCTGGTACGATATAATGAAGCAGAGAGGACGAGAGAAGAGAAGAGAGGAGATGAGAGGGAGACCTGCTCTCTCTCAAAAGGGTCGGTGTGGACGATGTGGCCGAAGTCCTCGGTTTTGGTTTTTTGTTGTTGGTGGAAGAAGGATGGAGAGGAGACGGAAAGGTTCGGTTGTTTAAGTAGGTTTTGGAAGAAGGTGGGTAGGTTGGTCGTGGGTGGGATGAGGTTAGTCCGGAAAACCGGAAAATTTTAAATCCAGCCCAGGGTGACTCGCAAAGGAGGAGGCTGGTGTCCAGGCAGCGATGTTAAAAAATGGCCCGATGATACCGAGAGCGAGAGTGCCGGGCGGTGGAGGGACGAGTGTCGAAAATGGAGAAGGATGGCGTTGATTTGGTCAAGCCAGCATCGCGTGCGCCGCGCGCTGTGGCATGCGTAGACAAGCAGATGAGCAAGGAAATGACTCTCAAGGCGCCTCTTTTTCATATACGAGGATATGAAAGAAAGGAAGAAGGTAGGCGGAAGGGAGATGGGCGCGTTGATGAAGATGAGAGGAAACCAAAATTGTGTTTTTAGGAAGTGCAGAAGAGGAAGAAGTTAGAGACGGTCGGGTCGGTCTTGAATTTATGTGGATGATGAAGATCGGGAGATGGCGCTAAGCCAAAGCGGGGCACGCTAGCTGCGGATCATCCCGAGGGCCGAGGGAGGGTCCTACTATGTACTGTGCCCTACAAAAACTGGGTGCTCGGTACTTGGTACCTGCATGGTTGGTTGCAGGTGGGGTCCACGGGTGGCTCCATCTACCGTACCTGCATATGCACTGTACTGTATCTAGATCGTCTTATCTTATCTTATCTTATCTTATTACCGTCCGGCTGCTCCCCACTCCACAGGCTTCCCTATCTCAGCTAAATGTTTGGCTTCTACGATTCGGGCGTGTATGATGCATCACACCATAGCAGGCAGCCTCTCATCTGTAGCAGCAAAGTGTATTGATTCACACATCAAAGCATTACTCTATGGTACTGGTTCTTATTGAGCGTATTTGTGTGGTGTGCGTGTGCGCATGTGTGCTGACCAACTTCTCCCGGTACCATTAAAGGTATACACACTACGCCCTGTAAAATTCATTACTGCCAAGTACCACGTCTTACTGCGTAGTATAACAGTCTCATACACTCTTACAACCATCCCGACAATTACCATCAGTGAATTGTATGAACACAACGCGGTAATTATATATTCCATG
>NW_006921067.1:347154-350719 GCF_000392275.1 Phaeoacremonium minimum UCRPA7 | reverse complement strand
TTTGGGTCGGCGTTTGCTACAGCAGCTACTGTCTTGAAACCGTTGTCCCAAAAGACCCGACTATAGACAAGATTAGTTTACTACTTCTGTGATCAGATCTTCATGAAGTTGACTTGACGTACGCCGTTCGGCTCTTGACAAAAGTGATTTTTGCCAGCGCTAAGAGATCAGATTTCGCCCCAGCTTTCAGTCTGTCTGAAAAGTGATCTAGCGCAGCAGCCATCACGCTGGAGGAAGTTAGTTGACGCCGAGAAAGTCACGATATAACAGATACTACTTGCCCCCATCCCATTTGTTCGCAGAATTTGATCATACCCGCAGCAAACCCCTGACATGTTTGCGCGAGTGTTTGGACCGTCCCGCGGGGAACATCGTATTTTCGTGCAACATGGTGAACAGGCATCTCATTGCATAAGTCACGAAGCTGTAACGCTAGATAGAAGCGGTGATATATCCTCGCTAGTTCTTTCTCTTCTGGTGTAGACTCCTTGAGCGAACCTCCTCGCATCCTGCAATCTTGGCATTAGTGACGACTTCTCGAGGAATTAAAAGCAGACTAGCATGGGAATAAACCTATCGAGGCGAATTATTGACTTTGGCTAGTGCATGACTGCCAATGAACTCACATTCTGTTGATTTCCGTTGGTTTCAAACCCAAGAAACCAAGGACTCGGAGACCACTCTCATCCAAGCCCTCCATTTCGTTCGCAAAAACGCGCCAATTAATAGTGACGTTCATGTCATGCACAGGAGTAAACGTATAAAGTATGTGCAACTCGCCATCCATAACAAAAGCACGGAGTGCCCTCTTGAGCTCGTTATGGATGAAAACCCCATCTTCCGGGTCGAGAGAAGACGTAACGATTGCTCTGCCCAGCTGAGTAGCTTGGAAATTGGAATGCTGATCAATATGAATAAAGCCCAGATTTTGCAGGTCCGTTAGACTGGACTCGACATTTTCTCGGACGATATCAGCATCGATCGAATAGTGAAGGAGAGTCTTTTGGAGATAATCATCGATGGCCTCCCGACTGGTAGCAAGCCGAATAGCGATAGCCTCAAGAAGCGCTCTCTGTATGCGACGCTTATTAGTCGTGAGAGAGCTGGTTACCTTGGGCAGATCGGTGTGCATGAGGTCAATAACCCCGTCCAGATCGGCACTGCGACAACAGAGATAGGTCTCCCCGATCTCATCTTTCCCTTTCCTCCCAGCTCTTCCTCGCATTTGACGAAGCATGGATGGTCCTACAAGATCTCGGCCCATCCGTGCATTGTGCAAAATGACCCTCCTTGCTGGTAGATTTATACCAGCGGCAAGTGAGCAGGTAGCAACGCAGACTTTGAGAATGCCTGCATCGTATGCGTTGGCAACAAGATCTCGCTCTTCCATCGTAAGTCCAGCATGATGGAAAGCAACACCAAAAGGTATGGTCTGCTCTAGCACCTTGTCGAGTCCTCCCGGCAAGCTCCGCAGGTCTCCAAGCAAATCTAGCCTCTTATCCAGCACATCGGAATCGACGTCCTTTAGCGATGGCAACACGCGGCTAATCAGCATTGCGTCTGACTCACAACCTGCTCGACTGCTTGCAAAGACAAGCACGCCAAATCCGGACCGCACAGTCTCGTTGGCGAGGGACACGACTGCATTTAGCACAGGCTCTTGCAATTCCTTGGACTGGGATGCTACTACGGCCCTTGTGGCTTCTGGTTTAGCTTCGAAGGCTTGCGTTCCCGTTAGTTGGCTGGCGGTTTTGAGCAAAACGCTCGTAGTAGCAGCTGGATAAATTTTCCCGTCGTAGACCAGATGTTCTTCTATGGGAATTGGGCGATAGCGAGTCTCGTACGAATGGCCCCGAAGCCATTTAGCAAGCAGGTTAATGTTGGTCAGAGTAGCGCTCATGCCAACTATCTGAACCGCGTGGTCTTCAAGAGCCAGAAGCTTAGTTGCCATTAGCTCTAATAAGTATCCTCGATGATCATCATCGATCATATGCAGCTCATCCATGACAACAACCTTCAGTTTGG
This sequence comes from Phaeoacremonium minimum UCRPA7, assembly GCF_000392275.1. Lineage (NCBI taxonomy): Eukaryota > Fungi > Ascomycota > Sordariomycetes > Togniniales > Togniniaceae > Phaeoacremonium > Phaeoacremonium minimum. Next base: position 348,694 of record NW_006921067.1, on the reverse strand, counting down.
AGATGGAGCAGTCGTCAATAGCGGCATTAATGAGAGCATTTGCCTTTTCAATGGTGCAGACACCAATATCAAAATCGGCCCAGGTCGCCTTGACTTTGCTACCACCAAAGAAACTGACAACTCTGATAATATCCTCATCGGCCCGCCTGCGCCAGAGCTTTCGTTCTTCGTCTTTCACCAGCCCGTTGATGGTTTCTCGTGATATCCCATTCACGACGGCTCTAAGCCACCGAGCCTTCTCTTGAACGAGAGCAACGTATGGTAGCACGAGCAGAGCCTTCGCGTCTCTATCCTCGATCACCTTCTTCAGCATCAGGACGTCGGCGACTAATGACTTGCCTCCACCCGTTGGTGCGCTGTAGACCAGATTGCTATCGCTCTGAAGGAGCCCCGGACCTAGAAGGCATTGTTTCTGCCATGGGTATATAGCTTTTATGCCTAATGCCGCAAAGTTTGAGACGAGAGCTCGTGGCAGTCTATAAGCTGGATGAGACAAGTCTAGCATGGGATCGGCGGTAGAGCTAGGCGTAGCATGGAATACTTTTCTCTGAGTGTACTCCGACGGGCCACCGCTCTCAGTGACTGCACGGATTTCGCTGGCCACAAGTCTTGGGAGTTCCCGGGGCAGAGTTGACGCGGTCCGGCTGTGACCTCGGTGCTTGGAAGATTCGCCATCTAGACTTGGTGTATGAAAGTCGTCATAAGGCCGTTTGTTTCCTACAACAGTTGTCGCCTGGAGGATTGTTTGACGTTCCTTTGCCGCCTGAAAGGTGGTCTTGTGCCATGTGCCAAGATGATGTTCCATGTCGTCGACTAACAGCTCGTCAAAAGCAAACTGATGGCATTAAAGCATCAAATGAGATGAGCTATGCAAGTGCGCTTCAAAGGATAAAAGGGCCAAATGCCGTAGATTCATGTCTTTTCCTCGTGGGGGCAGTCCCAGTAGTGTTTATTGCTGTCAAGGCAGGTTATCACCGTTTCGCTTGGCCAGGTGGGAAGGAGCGAGCGGCCGTTCCGATGCACTTAACCACTCAGCAAGCCCCATTGCATATTTGTTTTAAAAAAAAAATCCAGAAAGAAGACAGTCTCGTTTGCGATTATCCAAGGACCATGCCAGACATGCAAAATATCTTCTTCGGGAAGTTTATATCTGGGGTCGTGAAGAGCGCGATATGGTCGTTGTCACCAAACGCGTAACCGCGTGAGAAGTCACGTTTCCGTGAATTGGGCTATTGCCGGTACTCCGCCTGGGAGCCAAGTCTAGAAGACTCTGCCCCACCGAATACTGGCAGCTGGTGCCAGCTGGGTGCTTTCACAAAGACCAAGAAAGGTAACCTTATAATGTCAAGCTCTTGTTCATTGGCTGGAGGCGCCCTAGCAGGGTGAAGGTGCCCAGTTTTCGCGAATCGGGAGGGATATCTGGTGCCAGCCAGCCCTGATCCGCGGGCGGCGCACAGGTACTTCTGTCACGGCCTCTTTTGGCTTTACTGCGTACCGATTAACCTTGCCGTACTATGCAGTACACCTCTGCCGGGGTAAT